>NW_028261386.1:30338708-30416208 GCF_051295495.1 Thamnophis sirtalis | reverse complement strand
TTTTTCAAAAAACTGATTGAGAAGAAACTTCCAGTAAGGAAAGGGCAGACTAAGGTAACACAGACAGCAGAGAAAATGGCAGCCGCCAAATCATCTCTGGAAAAAGGAGAAATCTTCACACCTACTGATACCTACTCTGGATAGTTGGGGTTTTTTGTGAGTAGATAGACGAAAGTAACATTTTTTTGGATTGCTTGCAAACATATGTGACATTACTTCTCTACAAGCTGCATTGGTTATCAGCTTGCTTCTGGGTCCAGTTCAGGGTGCTGTCTTTAACCTTAAAGCCCCTCATGGCATGGGACTGGGCTAACTGAGGGATTTCCTCTCCCTCATTATATCAATCCACCCCATTAGAACTGACAGAGAAGGCATGCTTCAGATATCATTAGCTAGGACCTACAATTGATATCAACCTTCCTTCCATTTTGGACCTGTATACTGCATGAGTCAAAAATAGGGTCGTGAAAATATTTACGGACCCCTCGCATCCTGGACATAAATTGTTTCAACTCCTACCCTCAAAATGACACTATGGGGCACTGCACACCAGAACAACTAGACACAAGGACAGTTTTTTCCTTGAATGTCATCATTCTGCTTAACAACTAATTCCCACAACACTGCCAAATAATTTACTAAGACTGTATTACTATTATTCTTCTCTTCCTTACTAGTATCTATCTCTTCCAACTTATTACTATAACCATGTTGCTTGTGTCTTTCAATTTATATTGTTTTTATTTGTTTCCTAATGTGATTTGATAGCTTATTAGTAACCTTGACGATCACTAAGTGTTGTATCTTTTTATTCTTGATAAATGTATTTTATTCTCCTTATGTACACTGAGAGCATATGCACCAAAGACAAATTCCTTGTGTGTCTGCTCACACTTGGCCAATAAAAATTTCTATTCTATTCTATTCTATTCTATTCTATTCTATTCTATTCTATTCTATTCTATTCTATTCTATTCTATTCTATTCTATTCTATTCTATTCTATTCTATTCTATTCTATTCTATTCTATTCTATTCTACATTTGGCAGGTCCCAAGAGGTGTGCCTTCCCTGCTATGGCATCCATCTTCCAGAATATTCTTCTACCTCAAAATAGGTTAGCACCATCCTTTTAACATTCTGGAAAGGCCTCCAGACCTGGTTATGTTATCAGGCTTATAGTTCTCAGGGAATTGGAGACTTGATTTGATGAACTGGCTAGTCTTACCTCTCTTTGCTTGATATTTTTATATCTGTTTTTATAGTATATATCTTAATGTGATTTTTTAATTTGTTGCTTTTATCTCTGTTATCTTATATGCTTGTTGTATGCTGTCCAGAGTTGGTTTTGGTGAGATGGGCAACTATACAAATTTGATTAATAAATAAATGAAAATCAGCAGCCCATATTGATGAAAAAATGCAATGAAAAAATTAAGAAGAATTTGGCAGGAGGGGAGAGCTCTAAAAGATCAAGATAGTGGCCAGGACCTTATGATTATATCCCTGCTTCTTTTTTACATTCTTGTGTAAAAGTTGCCATCTTGAAACATAATCTGGTGCCCTTGGATAAATGTATATTGATCTCCTACTAATTTTTCCTCTTGAGCAGTCTGCAGTGACCACAAATAGGAGCAACTGAAATAGTTTGTGGTGAAGTAGGACTTTTAAAGGAATCGTACCCTCCAACTCTTTATCTCGACTATTCATCCCAGGCAAGCCATTTCTCCTCATATTTACCTTATAAAAACACTTTACCATTTCATTTTTCTTTTTGGCTTGGATAATAATTCATTTCTGAAGGACATCTTTTGACATTACGCAACTATTTTTATGTGGGCATTGCTTTTTTTGGAAAGGGTTATTTCCTTTTAGATGTTATTTGGCATGCATTTTTGTTTAATGGCATTGATTTTCGTGGCTTTTAATATAGATTTACAGCCTTCAGTTTAGCAAGCTATTGTTAAACTATTCTGTAAATTGTGTAAAGATTAAGAATAAGGTACCAATCAATAGAGATAGGCAAAGAAAGAAGTGAGAAGAATCTTCCAGTCTGGCCAAAGCCAGGTCAATTCAGTATACTCTAAATTTATCAAGTGGCCAGCATGACATTTCAAGGAAAAGAGGGTTTTTTGGGGGTGGGGGGAACCTTTCTCAATATCTGCCTCCATAAATTTTTCTGAGGTGCTATCACTCTGAAAGTCGAGGTTTCATTAAGTGGATCAGTAATGGACAGACCTAACCCCTCATGAATCAATTGAAAACTTATTTCATTCAGTTATGAGACTTAAACCAAACTTCATGGAAGGAAGGTGGGAATGTTGTTCCTCTTTCATCCCATCCCTATTGTATTAGCATTTTGGCCGCACATTGGGAAAATCAATTTATAGATTTCGTGGGAAACAGGAGTAGCATGAATATTGTTTAATTTGGAAAATGCATGAAATATATATTTTTTTTGCACTGCAGCAACTCAACCTGTAAATGTCTACTACATGTATAATATATATATATATATATATATATATATATATATATATATATATATATATATATATATATATATATATATATATATATATATATATATATATATATATATGTATGTATCTTTATTCTTACACTTAATATTTATATTTATTTTGCTTTTTTGGTACACTCAAAAGCGATTTACTGCTTTTGAGTACTGCACAGCATTCTGTTTGGCTGGCCCTTGACTTAATAAAGTATTTTAATATTTTCCTTACTACTTTGCTTCTTAATTATGGCTGGAGGACCTCTAGCCTAAAAGCTTTCATTCTTAATTTAGCATAATATCACAGAGTTGGGAAGAAGGGGAAAAATAAAGGAAGGGACAGCGGAAAATAAAAGTAGGAGAAAGAAATTGCTCTATCCACTTGAGTATTTGGTTTACCCCATTTTCCAAGCCATCACTTTTATTACTTTAAAAACCTGAACTGAGGAATATGTAGAAAAAACAGCAGCAGGGGACAGAAAGGGAAGGAGGAATTACCAAAAGCAACTGGGAATGTTTGAATGCAACCTGTGTTGGGTTCTGTCATATTATCTGTTCCCTTTCTTATAAACTATGTTAACAATAGGAGACCAGTAGTTGCTGTGAGATAAGAGAAGAAAAGGCAGGGAAGGAGAGATAATGAAGGTTGTGTGTATTTTGGGTATAGTATATATATATATATATATATATATATATATATATATATATATATATATATATATATATATATATATATATATATATATATATATATATATATATATATATATATATATATATATATATATATATGTAAAAGACATATACAGACATGTATGAAGATA
Organism: Thamnophis sirtalis; assembly: GCF_051295495.1. Classification (NCBI taxonomy): domain Eukaryota; kingdom Metazoa; phylum Chordata; class Lepidosauria; order Squamata; family Natricidae; genus Thamnophis; species Thamnophis sirtalis. The sequence goes on along the minus strand of NW_028261386.1, from coordinate 30,412,870 downwards.
GAAATGTATGTTTGGTTCCTGACTGCCTGCTTTGAAGGTGAAGCTGAAAATATGGGAAAATATTTCCCATTCATGAGATAGCATTTTTATCACTCATAGATGATTTCTCACTGTTGCTTAAACTCAAGACACAGAATAGGCAGTGGAGGGCAATAAGAGGAAGGGGAAAAAGTTTATGACCCTGTAGTGATGGATCATATTACTGGGTGATCATTATCTTGGTTTGCGCTTCATCAGAATTTCCTTCATCGGACGACCACACTTTTTCTCAAGTGACTATTAAAATTGTTATAATAACTGTTAAGTAGAAAATGGATCTTTGAAAACATTCTGAAAGTTTTTGTTAAGTCCCAGTAATGCAGCTGTTAAATATAAAAGAGACCATGAATATATTTTCAGTCCTGTTCTCTGATTGACCTGTTTATTTATTTTATTGGAAATTGATTTTCTTCCATGGATTTGAGATAGTTTATTCACAAATCACAAAATTTTCCAAAGTTCCAAGGCTGCTGCAGAATTCTCAGCATTTCAATGTGTGTGTGCGGGGGGGGGAGGGGAATCACTTTCTTGGGGATATATAATATGTTTGAGGCAACAAGTTGGGACCTCTCATCTTATCCCCAGATGAGAATGAGCTGCTGTCACTTGGAGTTCTTTAGGTGCTCTGAAAATATGTTAGATTCTAAATGGACACATATCATTTGGAACTTATCTACTTAGATTTCACATTTCTCTGAATATTGTGATACTATTCTAGGCAGTTTGTATATACAGTATGTGCATACATATACTGTAGGTACACACACACACACACACACACACACACTTGGAATAGCATCTTTCAGAAGTACATATGTGACCACATATTAACATACATATGTAAGTGCTATTTTCAGATGAGTTCTTATAAAAGAAATTCACAGATTGATGTGACTATGATATGAAAACAAATTCTGGGCCAGAATCTGTTTCTGAATTATCTGGAAAACAAAATGCCTCTCTAAAATAACCTTCTGTTTTTACTCTTATTCTGAGATTCCCTGAGGAATTCTTTTCATCTGTGTCTGTGTGCATGTTTGTTGGTTGGTTACAAAGCAGCAGAGAGTGGGCAATGTTTCTTTGCCAGTACACAATTTCCCATCCTTTTGCATCCTTTCTGGGTACCAGGTTTCTTGGCCTGAAAAAGCTCCAGATGGAAAGCCCCTCATGATATTGCCTCTGAGTGCTTTGAGGTATAGGTAGGTGGGAGGTGGGTTGGGTTTGCAGACTATGGAAGAGATGTTTGCACAATGAGAGCTATGGCCTTCACCCACACCTTTGGGCCATCTTTTAACTAAGAAAATACAAGCACACAAACACACAGTTAACAAAACGTAACTGGATGTCTTCCTTTTTTAAAAAAAAAAAAAAAAGGGAGGGGTTTCCCTTGAACTGAAAGAAAGTATTTGACAAAAATGCAGAATATTTTTTGGCACATCATTAAAAACTCATGAATATTAAATGTACTGAAATAGATAAAATTAGTTCATCCTTCCATATTTCAGCAAAAGTTAGTCTTCAGAATAATGCAAATCTTTATCTCCTGTTGACTATGTTTCCATGTCCCTCTATTTTATTGTGAAGTTATTTCTGCAAATGAGGCTGAAATTGCTGGCCACAGGCTTGCATTTCATGGAACTGTATATGGAAGAAATTCCTGTGTCTGAAAATCAGAGCAGGATTGTGAGACGGGCCAGCAGGCTTCCCTGAAACATTTTGACTTATTGGCATTACAGATGGAAATATGATTGTCCAATCAAGCAAAAGAATTGAAGCTAGCCTAGTAGTATCAACTCAACATTTACAGAGCTGTTTTGAAAGACACAGCAAAAATTTGCAATGGGACTCTCTATTGCTGCTCCTTGCTATTTCCATCAGTTATAAGCAATTCATTGGCAATTCCCTTTAAAGTCATGCAGGCATTGAAACTCTTGTGCAGCTCTGCAAAAGTGACCTTTTAATGACGTTCCTCGCTATTAACTTTATTGTTAATCTTTAAATAATGACGTGGGAGGCGTGCTATTCTCCACTTGGTTTGTAAGTTCCCTTATCATCCTTAGGCATCTCAGGGGTAGTGGGAAAATCTCATAGTTACAGATATCCTTCAGTTTGAAATTAAAGTTTCATGTTTAATTGTAGACAGTAGTACCACTGGGTAGGGCTGTGGATCAGATATTATGGTTCACTCAGCAGGATGAGTAGGCAGGGGGTAAACTGACTGCCAGAGCTGCTTTGCCAGTTAAGATACAGTGCTTACTATCAACTAGAGTAATGGGGTGGCAAGAGTGGGAAACATGCTCTTCAATCAGTTATCAGGCTACATAAGGCCTTCTAGCAAACAGGGCTTTCAGTGAAGGGCTAGGGGAATTAGGAACAGGAATAAAAGCAGGAAGCTTCAACAAGGCTTTAATCCCATCAGGATTTCAAATTACTTCACCACTACCTTTGTAATAATCTTCCCCATCATAGTACCCTCTAGAGCCGTGATGGGGAACCTATGACACGTATGCCAGAAGTGGCACACAAAGCTATCTCTCCAGGCATGCAAGCCATCGTCCGTTGCTCTTCTGGGTCTCAGGGCACCGGCCAGCTGGAGTGTAGAAACCAGAGCAGCCGCACGGTGCACTGGGTCTCTGTGCACTTATGCAGGAGTTCAGAAACCAGAGTAGCCACCCGGTGCACATGCACACACTGGGAAGATGATCTTCCAGTTTCTGGCACATGAATGCACACCAGCCAGCTGGTCTTTACATGCACATGCATGCCAGAAACTGGAAGACCAGGTGGCTGGTGCACATGCGTACACCAGAAACTGGAAGAACATCTTTCCAGTGCGTGCATGTGCACCAGGCAGTTGCACTTCCAGTTTCCAACACACACACACACACACACACACACACCATCGTTTCAGCACTTCGTGCCAAAAAGGTTCACCAACACTGCTCTAGAACAATCTTTTTAAAAATTTGGCAACATTATGGTGATTGCTGCATGAAGAATTATGGGAGCTGAAAAGTGGCTAAACTTGAAAAGTGGCTAAACTTGAAAAACACAGCTCTAGCTAAACTGTGATTGTAACCCCAGATTTTCCACATTTTGCCATGCTGGCAGAGTTTTGAAAGTTAGCATCTCAAATCTCTAAGTACCAGACCAGGGACAGATGCTGTATATTGTAAAGATATTTCCTTTTCATCTATGTCCTAGGTGGGGGCATGACCTCATATTGAACCATCCTCATCAAAAAGCCTTTTTGATCAATCTCTCCATTCAAGATAGCTCTGAATATGAAGCTCTTTTCCAGAGATTCTCATGGCACACAAAACTAAAAGCATAAGTCTAAAGTATGGAATGGCAACCCCGTCATTTTCCTGGCACCAAGTTCAAGGTGGGCAAAGAGATATTCTACCTGCGAAACTAGATTAACCTTGGTGATGGGAGGTGCGTGTCACCCAATTGAATACTTCCCACCATCCTGCCTCATGCTGGTTAAAATAATCAACAGCCTGGGGGGAAGGTTCCTAAGAGCTTGTTTTTGAGTAATATTTATTCTATTAATAATTTTTAATTACCAAGTTACCTTTAATAGTGTAATTGTTAACAATTATTTTTGCATAATTATCATGAGTGGAAGGCTATGCATTCAGATAAATGTTGTACTACCTCTGTTGGGTTTACATGCCTTTCTCCCTCTTTACGCATATGCTCCTATATATCCATAATCATTATGCACATTGTCTCCTTCCCTCTCCTGAAAACATATACAAAATGATAAGGTGCTAGTGCTGTCTAAGGATGTGGATTGGACACTTGCTCAGAGGTTACCTCTGTCTGGACCTTTGCTTTCAAAGGAATGCTCCCTTCTTTCAAAGGCCTATAAGATTGCTCATTTTTGTCACAATGCATAGTTTTTATTAATTTTCTTCTCATCAGAGGTGGGTTGCTGCCAGTTTGGCCTGGTTCGGCTGAACCAGTAGTGAAATTCAGGCCTGGGTTGCAGAACCAGCAGTGACCCACATCCAAGGTGGCGCAGTGGTTAGGGTGCAGTACTGAAGGCCACTACAGCTGACTGTTATCTGCAGTTCAGTGGTTCTAATCTCACCGGCTCAAGGTTAACTCAGCCTTCCATCCTTCCGAGGTAGGTGAAATGACGACCCAGACTGTGAGGGCGATATGCTGACTCTGTAAACCGCTTAGAGAGGGCTGAAAGCCCTATGAAGTAGTATATAAGTCTAATTGCTATTGCTATTGCTATTGACCCAGGCCTGACACGTCCCCGAACCAGTTCTCCGGTGTCTTTTGCCATTGCTGGCATGGTTCTGCACATGCGCAGAGCATTTTTTAGTCAAACCTTAATGCGCAAACAATGTGCAGCCGGCACATGCATGAGTGAAGCCTGCAGCGCGCACGCACAACGAACTGGTACTGACTGGTTCAGGAACCCATCCCTGTTTCTCATCATTATTATTATTTAAATAAATAGCTCAATGCAGTGAACATACCTAATACTCCTTCCTTCTCCCTTTTCCCCACAACAGCAACCCTCTGAGATAGGTTGGACTAATCCACGGCTTTCATGCCTAAAGTGGGACTAGAACTCCATCTTCTGATTTCTTGCCTGATGCCTTAGCCACTTCTGCAAACAGTCAATAGACTTAGCAGAGTGAGGTGCTGTTCTTTGTGAGGGGGGATTAAAGAAAAGAAAAAGGAAGTCTCCCCATTGTTTAATTTAAAAGACCATCATTCAGCGTGACCCGTCAAAACCGCGGTCCACAAAAGCGCGATCGACAAAAGCATGCATTTGACGTCATCACACCGCGACGAAAAAAATAAAAAATTGAAATAAAAATAAAATTAAAGCAAGCCGATTCACATAAAGGTAAGGGTTAGGTTTAGGGTTAGGGTTAGGGTTAGGGTTAGGGTTAGGTTAAGGGTTAGGGTTAGGGTTAGGTTTAGAGCGTTAGGGTTATGTTTAGCGTTAGGTTAAGGGTTAGCGTTAGGTTTAGCGTTAGGTTAACGGTTAGATTTAGGGTTAGATTTAGGCTTAGGTTAAGGGTTAGGTTTAGGGTTAGGTTTGGGGGGGTTATGGTAAGGTTTTCGCTTTATTTTTACATTTTTCGATCACAGCGCGATGTTTTCGTCGCGCTGTGATGACGTCAAATGCGCGCTTTCGTCGACCGCGATTTTGTCCTCCGCGGTTTTGTGGTGGAACCTCATTCAGAACTTTGACTCCTCCATCACTTCCCCTTCAAACATTTTCAGTTCTTGCACTTCACATCCGACTTTCTGCCTAAATGGTCATGTAAAACCTAACATTGAGCAAGTGAACAGAATAAGCATATGTTTGAATGAACTCAACTCATATATTTTTCCCCTCACACTGATTTTATAAACGCAGGAGAATGTCCAATTGTTGTGATTTGCCTCTGCCTCATGAAACTAACATATTTGCCTCATTCTTGTAAGTCCTGATTCCATTTCCAGTGGATTGTGAGAGTTGTATGTAATCAACCCTCCACAGTGTTCAGGGGTTTTTCATTTATTTTATCTTAAGCATAAAGGCAACCTGATATTATCAACTACATGATACGCAAAGGAACAGGGAACATTAATAACCAACACTGCTTGGGGCTAATAACACAACTGAACTTTTCCTGAAGATCAGGTACAATTTGGGTTGGGTTCTAACAATACTCTTATGTGTTCTCCACTTGTTTTGATTTGTCCTTCGCTCAGATAGCCTTTGTCTTGCAAACTTTTATTCAATGCTGATTGCATTAAAGAAAGCAAAAAATCCAACCTAAACCAAAATATCACTTTGTTTGCATGCTCTGGCATCATCATTATTCACCACAATCGGATGTCCATAAAACACATTAAAAACTATTTCCTTGAGCAAGGAAATGGGATGGGGAGAAACAGCTCTCTGCAGTATGTATCATTTGTATACTTGAATTGTAAAATGTAAATTGATATATAAGAAAATGCCCCATTAACTTTTTCATTAATGACAATAATACATTTTGTGCTGCCATTGGAGGAGGATCTGCACCAGCCAAGAGACTAGAACGATGAGTGGCAAGTGGTTCTTTTGTACAGGAGAAAAATGAAGGCTGTCAGACAACATATTTAGAGGGCAAAAAGAGAGTGATTGTCTTGTTTCTCTTGGTTATATTTCCTCACCAGATGCATCTCTGTGTTATGAGCCAAATGTGAACTTTCAAGTCTCTTGATTCAAATCTTTGCATTCTCCTTAGATAATATTTTTCCCCAATGCATTCCAGCTAACCAATATTCACTTCAGTCCACGGTATCCCCTCTGTATAAAATATGTCTCTATCTTTTCTTCTTTTTAGTTCTGGCCCTGCTTATCTTTTATTGGGAGTAGTTGAGTCCTTGATTTCAACAATATATAACTGAATTAAAGTGGGGGCTTTTTGCCAGAGGATATTATAATAGCCACATGCTTAACTAAGTTTAAAATAGGGAAACACAATCTTTACTTTTCAAAGCCCGACATGGTCCCATCAGAATCCTTCAAAATCTTTGCCAAATAAGAATGTTCATGTTGCAGAGATTGACAATTATGGGACATAATCAAAGGGTGTTTCTGCACTATAGCCTCAGCTGCTTGTCTCCTATGGTAAAGTACGTAGAAAAAACGTTGGTTTAAGAAATCCCATTCCGTATTTAAATCTTTTTCTCCATTTTGCCCAGAATGATGGCCATATATTCTGTCTTGACCATGGTTAACATCACCATTGACTGTTGGATTCTCCTGTTTTATTTCTTCCCACCTATGCTAGGAAATCAAACACCATTTGCTTATTCTTGTAAAAAGACTTTTTTTTTTTGAGCATTGACAAAAAATGAAACAGAACACAATTTTTCAGTTTTTCCTCCCATCTGGACTAGAAGGGAGAACTTTGCAGAAATGTTGTCAATTACTAACTTTTAAAAGAGGAAAAAAGGAAACTGAACCTATATAAAAAAAGAAAATTAAATGGAGAGAATTTTTTTTCTGTTGTTATTATTGAAGTTATGAAGAACAGACAATCAAAACTCTAGCCTTTCATGAGAGGAAATCTGGAAGCCCAATGTAAAAATATGTTGAAGGCAAGAATGGGGCCTGGGTGTGTGCTCATAACACCCAATTGGAATAGAGGTATTTATATAAAAATGAAGTGTACCAAGTGAATTGTTTGTGCCAGCATGGGAGGGGAGGAGGGGAGAACACTATTTTTGATACGGAGCAAAAAAGTCTGGTGAGATTTTCTTCTCACTGGAGTTGTGGAGACATGAGAGCGATGTTGTCGATTTCTGTTTTCTCAAAATGGCAGGTGGTCCAAAATGTCCTTTGCCTAGGACAAGTAGACATATTGCATGCCACCCAGAGTCACTTTTTGTGAGATAGACAGCTATATAAATGTGACAATTACATAAATGAAGTGTGGATCAGTCCATTTAATTCTATTTTAATTAATTTCCCAGTTATATCAAATGTAGCTTTTCTGTGAGTCCCATCCCTTTTATGAGGATGACTTTCAGCAGGCAGCTCAAATGATTGGAAAAATATTTCATATTTTTCATAGCCCTGATTGAAAATATTCAATAATTGGTCTAAACTGGATATTAGGAAATTTTCTCAGGCAGGACTTAAATTACTTTCTTAAATGACAGCTCCTTCAACTGCAATGCATGCACCTTAACTCTTTTGAATCAGCAGGAACAATCCTTCTGCTTTCTCTTCAGCATCGTCAACAATGACCAATCTATTCTAAAGAGGAAGTTACTGTGAATATAGCAAAAGAATGGGATAATATAAGAGGTTTTCCCTACTCAGAATCAAATCTGCCAGATTGACTAAGATTGTACTTTTTCCTCTGAATTTTAGATTCTTTTTTAAAAATAGCTTAGTCCCAGGAAACCTGAAAGCCAATGTATTATACTGCTTGATGTGTTGGATTATGAATGAAGAGGACCAACTTCAAATCCAGTGGTTATCCTCATATAACATGATTAACTTGGTCAAGTAAAGAACACAGCAGATCTATTCACATCGTGTCCTAAGACTGGTTAGCACAAAAATTATAGGATTTGGAGGCTTAGTATATTGTGAAAACCCAGCTCACTTGTTAATCCATGACTTAGAATGTTGGTTAATGTAATAACCAGACTGTTTATAATGCCTGAATGCAACCAGTCAGCCAGTAACTAACTCTCAATTCAAAAACTGATAGCAATAGCAATAGCAGTAGACTTATATACCGCTTCATAGGCCTATCAGGCCTCTCTAAGCGGTTTACAGAGAGTCAGCATATTGCCCCCAACAATCTGGGTCCTCATTTTACCCACCTCGGAAGGATGGAAGGCTGAGTCAACCCTGAGCCGGTGAGATTTGAACCGCTGACCTGCTGATCTAGCAGTAGCCTGCAGTGCTGCTCTTTAACCACTGCGCCACCTTGGCCACTTCCTTCCTGATGGAGGAAGTGATATATATGCTGAGCTCCTTGAACTCCTGAAAAAAAAATGGGGTTCAAATGTAACACATAGAAAAAGGATGATTTTAGTATTTCTTATTTAGAATGATATAATCACAGCGCTGGAAGGAAACTTGATGGTCTTCTACTCCAAGCCTGTGCCCAAAATAAGAGTCCTTATTCCATCTCAGACAAATAGACTTAACATAACTATCAGTTATGATGTTTGCGTGGTTAAGAGGCAGATTACTGATGGCTGGGAGCAACAATGGGTATCTCTGTCTTTATCTCCAGATCTTTATCTTGACTACTGTAGGAAACTGAGTGCTGGATTAGACAGACCATTGCCTGATCCAGCCGGACTCTTCCTGAATGGTTCTGTGAAAGTAGATCTTCTTCCCAGGCAAAAAAGATATCACCCCATGACTGAAATATAACTGTTTGCTATTGGATGTAATATACAGCTGCTCTGCCAAATCATTTGGATTTATGTGCATCCCTTCAATTTGGGAACACAGCAAGTGCCTTAAAATACAATTCAGTAAACCACATTGTGTCTCACTAGAACAGCTCTATCCATACTCTTCCTGGGAATGAAGGCATTCTGTTGCTAGAAGACAATTGCTGTATCACATGCCAATAGATTAAAACTGGGATTAATAATTTGCCCATAACTGATACATCATGCTCCGAGAGATAAAAGAGCATCTGATATTAAACATGCACGGGGGGGGGGGGGGAGCTGTTAGGAAGCTGCCTTCAGTAAATTGCATAGAAAAATTACACAGTACATTTAAATTACCATTTGCTTAGCAACATGCCCTTGCTGACATTTCAGTGAGGCTATAAAATGATCGATTTACTTTAATTTTCTACTGAGTCGCGTGTGTGTGTGCGTGTGTGTGTGTGTGTGTGTCCGTACGTCCCTGTGCATGTATATGTGCCTGCATGCATGCAGACACACACACACCCAGATACACAGCTGTCAGTAACCATCCCTCCCTTCCCCGTGGCATGCTGATTCACTCTGTATATTAAATTTGCTGGCAAGGAGCAAGGCGTTAACAAAAAGTAACAGATAATGTGAACATTTCATGCATAATCTGTAATATGAGATATGTATTAATAGGGAAATTATGATGCATTCAATTATTCTGAAATGCCTTCCAGAGATGTTTTGATTTGGCTGCACACTGATAGCAGAAGCACAGCAGGGAACATGGAGAGTGATGAATAACCTAATCTGGTAATCTTGAAATGGGCACTGTTCACAGTTAGCCTGAAACAGGCCAGGGTGGAAGCTGCTATGCTTTGCAGATACAGCTTGGTTTAAAAGAAAGAGGGGTGGGGGAAGACCCTCAAGTCTCTTGACAATAGGCATGCTGCTAATTAATAATACACTGACACCTCTGATTCGGCTAGTGATGATTCTTATTGAAAAGGGGAGGCATGCTTTCTCACTGCAGGAGACAAAGCAAAATAATGTCCAAGTAGGCCACTCTTTCCAGTGCATTATCACCAGATTCTGGGTCCGCCAGTAGTGCTCTGGGCTGGTGTGGTAGAGGTGTTTTGAGATACCTCATTTCCCCTGCCTTCAGCAAAACTGCTCGAGATGCTAAGACTCTCAGGGTAAAGCAGGGGTTTTATTGAGTTTCATTGAGGGCTGCATCAGGATTGTATTTGACCTCGAGGGGCCGGGGTGGGTGTGGGCAGGGTGGGTGTGGCCAGCTCGACACCATTCATTCGGAGGTGCCTGTGGAGGCCTGCAACCCTCTGCCAGCGAAAACAGAAGAAGGCTGCTGGCAGAGGCACCACAGGACGGTCCTTTGCTGTTTCCAGGTTGGCCCCAAGAGCCAGATCCAAGCACCTCATGGGCCGGATCTGTCCCCGGGCTTTGAGTTTGACACCTCTGGGGTAAAGAGATTCTTTTTTTTAGTTACTTGCTTGCATATGGAGATGTTATTCATTCACATATTTATTTGTTTAATTTTAAAAAATTAATATGGCTACCTATCTTAAACAACCCTAGGTGGCTCACAACCAAAGTAAAACTAATAATTATAGAGCAACCATAAAACAATCAAATAAAACCTCAAACCCTGCTGCCTTAATCATCCCCTTGGGATACCCCCACAACAAGCTCCAATTATGCTCATTTTCTGTTTTCTGTTCTATTTTCTTCTATCTTATCCTGTTCCAGCATCTCAGTAAAAAGCCTGGTCTTGATAGCTAAAAAAAAAGGGGGGGGGATCTGTTGAATTGCCAGGGATTGATGCTCCATAAGCACTCTTCTGAGGCCCAAGTAGGTGGCAGGATTTCCGAGAAGGAATCTGGAGCATGTCTACTCTATCTCATCTAATGCCATAAACCTTCTACATCAGATGAGGATGGTCAACACAATAGGAGTTAGTCTCAAATGGTGGTGTGTACCAGTGGTGGGATTCAATTTTCTTTTACTAGCAGTTCTATGGGTGTGGCTTTGTGGGTGTGCCCTGGCTTTGTGGGTATGGCTTTGTGGGTGTGGCTTGGTGGGTGTGGCAAAGGAAGGTTACTGCAAAATCCCCATTCCCTCCCGATCAGTTGGGGCTTGGGAGACAGAGAATAGATGGAGCGGGGCCAGTCAGAGGTGGTATTTACTTGTTCTCAAAATTATTCAAAATTTCTGCTACCGGTTCTCCAGAACTGGTCAGAACCTGCTGAACACCACCCCTGGTGTGCATACCCCACAAAAAGAGACTAATACTTCCAATATAAACTCATTCTAAAAAAGATCATACATCATATATCCTAACAAAAAACATACAACACCATACAGTCTAACAAGAATCTCAGTGCCTGCTGACATCACAAACTCCGAATGCTGTCTGTTTTCTTTGATTGTATTTTCTGGATCTATTTTACTTCAGCCATGATCCAAATAGACCATTTAGAGAACTATTAACTCTTCTTCCTCTTTAGTGTGGATCAAAACAGAGGAAAAGGGAGTCAACAGTCAACATTAGAGTGCTAATATTAAAATAAAAACATTACTGATAAAGAACTACAAACAAAGTCCTAGCAGGCTGAAAACAGAGGGAGATGGGTTTTGTTTATTTATTTACATCATTGCATAAAACATTGATGACAATTGCTGATCAATTGATAAATTGCAGGGTAAAGTTTTCAATGCAATTTGGCAACAAGACAAAATGGTGCAGCTTTCCCTCAACATAAGGAAAGGAGGTGGATATTTATTAGGTGACAGGAATGGGAAACAAATGAATTTGCAAGCTATGTAGTGGATTGACCCTCCCCCCCAAGAGGAACAGAAGATCAAGCAAATCTGTCAAAAAGATAAATCCACTGGATTCCCTAAGATTACCTTTGTACTTAGGAACTGAGGGTTAGATATTAAACCTGGAGAGATACTGTATATTAGACTCTTGATTGGTCCTCATCTGGCTGTGAGACTTTTTTTATTATGGTAACCTTTCCACAATCCCCAAAGCAAAGTTTGTTTCATGTGGTCTCTGGCATCATTTTGATAAGTAAGTCTTTTCATGGACATTTGCAGATCTGCTTCCTTCCTGCTGTTTCTTTTCTCGTCTTTGAGATTGTAACTGTTTCTTGGGTACGTTATTATAGTTTTCAATTACACCAATGTGAAATAGATAGCCTGGTTGTGAAAGCATCCTCTAGTTATAATGCTGTGATTTATCAAAATCTCAGTTTATTAACATCTGTATACTGCTATCCAATATATGAAAGTTCTTATCCTTTTGGGCTTGTGGGCAAATTTTCAATTTTGAGAACATGTTATGGACAGTGGTAAAATGACTGTTGGGAATATAATCAACCTTTTCTCATAGAATTCTCCCCAATTCTCCTGCTTCCCTTATCCTTTTTTCAGGCAGGGGGTCACACTTCCAAACAAAGCACTCTGTTGCATACACCTTTCTTTTTTCTTTTTCTTTTTTCCAGGAAAGCTTATGTAGCTCATTTGGAACTAAAGGCATTTTGGGAACTAAAAAACGATGCCAGAGACTGGTGCTTTACTTTGCCTTTATCTGACAGCTTCTCGTTTTTTAATTAAAAGATTAATTTTATTTTAATTTAATCAGGTGGAGAAGGGAGCCTGACCAGAACAAAAGAAGTTGGCTGTTATCCCTTCTCTTTAATGTGAAATTTACTTCTGAGTAAACATGCCTGAGTTTAGTTGTTAATTCTACATTGTGTGAATGTTACATTTTAGCATCTTCTCTTAACTGGTCCGTGAATCGCTAGGGGGAAAAAAAATGTCTGTCCAATTGTGAGAAGTTCACTCCTATTCTCTTCTTCCCCCCCCCCAACTAATGTAACTAGTGAGTATTAGAATTTTAAAACTATTACTGAGGATATGAATGCAATTGTCTAATATTCAGTGATGATCTTTAGAATAACAGGTGTGTGATTCAGATGTTTTAGGGTGATGCTTTTCAGAATTGCTGCCATTTTAGCATTGAAAAACAGGAAAAGAAGGCAGGTGCCTTTGTTTAACTGGGCAATTTTGTTTTGTGCAGGTCTATCAATTGACTAAGAATGTCTGAGCAATTCATGATCTGATTTTTATAGTGATTCATCAATGAAAGTTACATTAACTTGCATTTTATCAAAGTATATTAAGAGGAAGGAGAAGAAACTTTATTTCGTGAAGAAAATAATAGTTTAACAAAATCGTTTTTTGATAAAGCAATAACGAAAAATGAGACATAATTCATGTAAAGCTTAATGTAAGGGGACAACATTCTATTTTATTAGCAAGCGAAGTGCCAATTGCATTAAATAATTTACTGCATTCTGCAGCCCTGATCACTTGTGCTTCTACTTAAATGTCTATCTGTCTATGTGCTAGAAGTGAGTTTCTGCTGGTTCGCCCTGGATTGGGTGAACTGCTAGTGGCGGCGGCGGGAGGTGAGTGCACATAAGCAAACCAGTAGTAAAATAAATTGAAACCTGCTATGTACATATGTACAAAACCACCCATATCCCCAATATACATACATATACACACAGACATATGGATAAATTGTCAAATTTAGCAAGGTTTGACAGATTGGCTTGGGACAGGAGTAGCTCTAGCATAGTTTGCTCACTGTTATGCCACAGCAGCTTACATATGGATTGCCCTTTGTCTGGTATTTAGAAATGTGAGTCTATGGTACTGCAGGCAACTGACTGACAGGGGTACATTAACAAGAATATTTGATTCTTGAGCCGAGGTGGCGCAGTGGTTAGAGTGCAGTACTGCAGGCTACTTCAGCTGACTGCTAGTTCGGCAGTTCGGCTGTTCAAATCTCACCAGCTCAGGGTTGACTCAGCCTTCCATCCTTCCGAGGTGGGTAAAATGAGGACCCGGATTGTTGGGGGCAATATGCTGACTCTGTAAACCGCTTAGAGAGGGCTGAAAGCCCTATGAAGCGGTATATAAGTCTAACTGCTATTGCTATTGCTATTGCTATTGCTATTGATTGCCATTATAATGTCTTACCTAGCTATCAGTTTATTGTTACTCATTAGACTCATTACGATGTATACTATATATGTCTACACCAAGATATTTGAAATCACACTTGGCCCATAAAGAATTCTATTCTATTCTATAGCACTATGAAGCAGTATTATGTCTAAGTGCTATTGCTGTTTCTTGAGAGGAAGCCTTTCTTAATATTCTATTGCTAGTGGAGTCCCATTTGATGGGTAAAGTCTTGGTGACTGCTCTCAATGAGCAAATCACAATTTTATGTCTTTCCACCACTGGGCAACAATATGCTTATTCTGGAAGGATATTATCCTTTAAGCTGAATGAGATTTAATTGAAGTAGTTTGCATCTGGTAGTGAGTATCAACTGCTTACTGAGATTCTTTTATTCTATATATTTTTATGATTTATGAGAATAGTCACATTATATTGCATCTTGCAGCTAGTTCACTTGAGCATTATTAGTGGAAAAGAGGCACAGCCATTTAATAGATAAATATCTTAAAAATATCCTTTTTGTCTTCTGATGGGTCACATAACAGTGTAGAAGCATGTAAGAAACATCTGCAAGAAAAAGTATGTTGCTATTTGGGCAGGAGATATTTCTTGGAACAGTGGTGCTTAATGAAGGGAGGTGATTGGATCAATAGCTTTCATCTAATTGGAAACACCTGAAGGCTACTGGGCTACCATTTTCTTATCCCCTTAAAGCAGAAATGGGGACATTTTTAATTGCTTAATTGTTTAATTGCTGGGACCTGTATTCACATTTTTCTTTCCCACTAAGAATGCAGCATTCCTTTCTCCCACAGTCCTTACTATACGATTCTGTGTGGTGTACAGTATATAATACTGGTGCAACATAATGAAAGCCAAATATAAAATAGAACTTGTGTGCACAAGCCACACAAATGCCCACCTAGGTCACCAGTTGAATACATGAAATGGTTTAATAGCAATGTGACGGCAACGTGACATGGCAAGTTTGACATCCATGTGGTTGGGTCTCTAAGAAATTCCTGTCTCAATAATCTCATAGAGCAATAATCACTCAGATAAGGCAGTGCAAACAATATGTTGATTCTTATGTGAAAGTCCAGAAAAAACATTAAAATTAACAGCAGAAAGAATCAAAAGAAGTCCAAAACCCAAGACCTGAAATGAAACAAAAGATGAAGAAATGCTATTACTGCCTGTGAAATCTCACCCTGAATTTCAGCAATGTGAGATGATAAAAGGATTTCAGGTTTTAGGTAACCTGTGGGCTATATATTGCCTCTCCCTTCCCTCTTAGGACAAAGCAATATATGAAAATTTGAGTACATGATAAAGATCTGATGAACTCCAGTAGCAATAGCAATAGCAATAGCAGTTAGACTTATGCACCGCTTCATAGGGCTTTCAGCCCTCTCTAAGCGGTTTACAGAATCAGCATATCGCCCCCACAGTCTGGGTCCTCATTTCACCCACCTCAGAAGGATGGAAGGCTGAGTCAACCTTGAGCCGGTGAGATTAGAACCGCTGAACTGCAGATAACAGTCAGCTGAAGTGGCCTGCAGTACTGCACCCTAACCACTGCACCACCTCAGCTCTAGTAAGTGGGATGTGGTTACAGATGATACGAAAGACCTCTACTGGAAATGTTACAAGTCAGAATGGACAATGCGGAACTAGATGGACATAATATATGTTACAGCAGCCAGCAGAGCTAGCAGCAGATCTGGATAGAGAGGAGGTTGGAGAGGAACATGGGTGAGTCCTGTAGTCTGGAGAAGGCTCTGACGAGTGCTCTATGTTTGAGGTAGAGATGGTTGTGGTTACAGATGATACGAAAGACCTCTACTGGAAATGTTACAAGTCAGAATGGACAATGCGGAACTAGATGGACATAATATATGTTACAGCAGCCAGCAGAGCTAGCAGCAGATCTGGATAGAGAGGAGGTTGGAGAGGAACACGGGTGAGTCCTGTAGTCTGGAGAAGGCTCTGACGAGTGCTCTATGTTTGAGGTAGAGATGGAGCCAGGGCCATCTGACAGTTATCAGCTGCCTTCTGACTTAGACATCAGTGAGGCAGATGAACAGCTGGAGCCTGTTCCCAGTGTGCGCATGTGCAGAGTTGCCTGATGAAGGGAACCGCTAAGGAACAAGGGTCAACTTGGGAATAAGGCCACAGGTGGATGGTGAATGGCCCCTCTCATAGGGGATAAAAGGGGAGTGAAAGGGGAAGGGTATTTGCAGGAGACAATTACTTGATTCCTGCATTCTTGCCAAGTATTGTGGCATCTGAAAGATATTGGCCTGGACCCTCTCCAAGCCTGATAAGTGTCAGTAATTGTGAACTATCTTGAAAGACTGTGGGAGAACAAAGACTTTGCTGGAGAGGAATTCATTGTAAATTAAATAAAAGGGGTTTATTGGGACAAGGACTTGGCTTTGTGCTGCGGAAGCCTAGATCAGAACCTAGGCTTCCGCAGGGGAAGCCTAGGTCAGGGGAAGCCTAGGTCAGAACAATATCTAAGCTGGCACATAATAGTTAGGGCAGAGTTCCCCAACCTTTCTGACTTTGTGGACCTGTGGGTGATGGGCAGGGGTGGAGAGGAGATTGTTCTGTGTGAGTGACAGATGGAACACACATACAAGGGCTTGCCCACTGCTCATGCAAGTGGGGATGCACTCACTCGCTTGTCCACCACTTCCATGGCATGGTTCCAAACATTTCAAGACCTGGTAGTGGGTTGTGGACCCCTGATTTAAGGTGATCCCCTGAAATTCTGAGATTGTTCCAATTGGTGTTGAGCATCTTATGGCCACCCTCAAGATGTTGGGAGCATATTTTAACCTGCTATTCAATAATCAATTATATTTAGTTATTGGAAAAGCATCTGAATGTCATTCTAGGGAGGAAAAAAAAGCAAAAGAAAAATGTTGCCACTTTAATGTCAGAGCTGATCCAGTGGTGGGACGCAACCAGTTCAACAACCGGTTCAGTGAGTGCGCACTTTGCGCGTGTGCCTAATGTGAGCTTTATGCACATGCACAGCATTCAAAGACCACCCATTTTAAACTTAAAAACTTACCTTCTGTGTCAGCACTGGTGAGTAAAACAGCTGACACGCAGCAATCCGCTGTGTCACATGAATCAGCTGAGGTAGGAAACAGGGAAAAACAGGACAGGAAAGGGCAGGGGTGGGTGGGTGGGGCCAACTGTTCACCAGAACTATTGGTTCACCTGAACCGGTCCAAATCAGCTGAATTCCACCCCTGAGCTGATCTATGCTTGACATGGCAGCAAAATCTGCCTAACAGTTCTTGATGAGTGGAAAGATCCAGTTTTCTGGCCCCCATTCCTGCTTTGATCAGTCCCTGATGGACTCTGGTTTACAAAGCTGGTAGACCCTGTTGCCTTTTGCTGGAGAGATTCCTCAGAGGCTCTGTGTAGGTAGTTTCCCTTACGGCATCCTTGCGAAGAGCAGTTTTTGCAAAGGAGTGTCACACACACACACACACACACACACACGCCTTTGAAGAAACTTTCCAATGGGTCGATTTTCAGCTGATTCCAGTCTCTTCAAATTGTACAATTGCTCTGAAGATAAATAAAAAATTCATCTGGGTGCCGCTGGAGAGTGTAACAGCATGTCTCTGGCACTGCTTGAGTCTTATCTGATTTGGATTTGTATACCTCATGGGGAATGGCAAAATATTACAACAGACGGCATGATATTTCTGAAGAATATAGTGGGCTTTATTAGCGCTGATTTTACTCCCAGACTGATGGCTTTTTCCATGTTTTCCCCCACCCTCTTCTTATTAATCCATGCTACTGTATGTAAATGTTATTCCTCTTGCTTTCCATAAGGGAGGAAACCAGCGATTTGTAATAAATGCTTATGAGCGCCTGAGGCTCCACTTAAACTTTAAAACATCTATTATTAAGTTTCAAAAAAAGAGAAAAAGAAACAAAGAGAAAAAGAGATGCATCACCCCCTCCATCATAATGACCAAATGTGACTTTGGAGGGATTTTAAATGGCATTTGGTTGTTCTGCATGAAAATGTGTGCTCTCTGTCACACACTCTCTCTCTCTTCTCCACTCTGCGTATATGAGTATATATACTATATACACACAGACACACACACAGAGACACAGAGACACAGAGACACACAGACACACACACACACACACCATATATATGAGGTGCAGAACTGTGAACAGTGCTATTTGAACAGCTGTAATCTGATCCTAAAAGTGTTTTCTTTTAATATTTTGTGACATGATGCTTTATGGTCAGGAATAAGATAAAGAAAAAAATGTTTTGCCACGGTTGGTGACATGATGGATTATTGACACTGGTCAATTGATTTGAAGTCACAATGTGTAAAGTTTCAAATAACAGAAGGAAGCTTCTTTAAAAAAAATTTTTTTTTACCAATTTGGCTCTTTATAAAGCTTTCGGGGTTTTTGACAGTTGGCAGTCCAAGGTGCTTGGCGCTCATAATTGTTTTATTAATGTGACAAGAAGCCCTACAGATTTCCTGCATAGCCAAGATATATTTGTCCCAGAAATAATTAAAACTGCCAGCCTACAGCTACAAGGCAGCAGCAAACACTTCCGACAAATCAATGCTGAGAAATGCATCCCTTGTACAGGAGCCAAAAATTTGCTTCTCTATGAGTTCGGCATTCTTCTAAATTGCTTGTGTTACACAGAGTAATCGACAATCCTTATTGAACTGCTCGGAGGGCTGCAGGGGAGAGACTCATTTTGCCAATGCTTTCCAAACTGATTTATCTGTTGTGCCATATGTTGGAAACAGTATTTACATCTTTGATTACCAAAATGTAGCCGTTTTGCTATAGTCCCCTCTTGATCGGCAGCTTCCCTTTCAATGTGAAAGTTACCCTATTTTGCTTCCAACTTTCACCCTCCCTTCCTCCCCTTGTTTCAGGGTTAAAATGTAGACATTTCCACATTCATGAATCATTCACAGTACAATTTGAGCAAAGAACTGGGCAACAATGCTGGAATATGGTTTCTGAGTGGCTGTGTGCTAATAAATGCAAACAGGAAAGGGAGAATAGAAGAATGAAGATAAGTATACAGAAAGCGCCAAATGTTTGACAAAGTGTCACAAAGGATTGTATTTGTATGTAGTACCATGGGCAGGACATAATGATTAGTGTGCCGCAAGTCGTTTACCAGCAGTACTTCAAGCTCATTCTGATAACGCAGCAGTTCATAGCTTTGAATATTGTATATGTACTTTGAACATATCTGTGACTGCCTGCACTGTCATTTGCTTGAAAAATGAGGCATCGATGAATGACAATCCTGTTCTATTTTTTCCTCTTTAAAGAAGACAACGTCTCCAAATAATTATTATCATGCTAATAACATTTGTATCCTTTTGTGTATAATTAAGATCTGCCCGTCTGAGCATGAAATGGGGTTGAAATCTCGTGGAAAAAAAAAAGACTACAACCTATTTAGTAAATCAGTTCTTTTGAATTTTTCCATGTTCAGAATCATCCTAAGAGATGCAGCCATTCTGAATCTCATAATTGTGACTTACTAACCTTATAGGAACAATTCATTTGTTTTTTCCAAGTTAACCTAGGTGTGATTTCCTTTTTTTCTTAAATGTGTCATTTAACTCCCCAGTTGCTCAGTTAAAATTCGACCATGCTTAGCAATGACTATTACATAATAAGTGTTTTTAATTAATTTGTTCTATTATTTTGCTTTAAATCCTACACGGCATCTACCTATCTTATCTAAGAGTTTTAATAAGGCTGTTTATTAGTGGCTTTCTTTCCTTCTCATATGCCAGTTCTTTTCTTCACAAGCATATCTTAGGAATCACATTTCTCATTCATAGCTAATTTAGAATTGAATCCATGGTGTGATGATTTCTTTCATTTTCTTCCCCAAAGGCATTGTCTTCACATTCTTTTGCAAGGATGGATCCACGTTATTATTGGCACGTAGTTATGCTCACTGCTTGAACATCAAATGTGCTCCTGCAAGTGGGGGAATGTGTCCATTTGCATGATGTGATTTATAAGGTTATTGGGAAACTCCTCCACATATCAATTACACACACATACACACACACACCCCTACTTGTGAGCAAATCAAGCAATACCACCTGGAAATAAAATACCTAAAAGGAAGAGGAAGAGGCAAGAAATTACCGGTAGCATATTGTATGTTTTGTCACTGCCACTTGGCTCTGGTAAATGCCTACTGCTCATTATTGCAGTTTCAGAATTGAAAAGTGGAGGATTTTTAAAGAAAGGTTGCACTTTAGATTTTCCTACTGCTTATTTATTGACACATACATATGCAGAAGCATGTTTGCCCATCTGCAAAATAATGAATGAAAAAAGGCTCTTGAACAAACAAAGACCATAGAGTGGCTATGCTATTGGATTAAGACTAGACAGTCCTGATTCAAGTCCATCCACAGTCATGGAAACTAAACATTGATCTCCTCGCTCTTCCTCTGCTCAATCTACCTACCTTACAGGCAGGTGGGATTCAAATAATTTAACAATCAGTTCTCTGCCCTAATGACCAGCTGGGTAGGTGTGGCTTGGTGGTCATGTGACTGGTTGGGCGGGGCCAACTCAACATCACTCACGTCGATGAACAATTCGCCTTAGCTATTACAATGTAATAAGGGTTAACCAGAGAGGTAGTTTCTGTAAGCAGGGCAATAAAGATTAGGCTAGAAACAACACCAGAATGTTTCCTTCCTGCCTTCCTTACAGTATTAGCCCTGCAAAGGGTAAAAAAAAACCAAAATGAGATTTATTCCAACAACCGGTTTTCCTGAATAGGTGCGAACTGGCTGAATCCCACCACTGCTTGCAGGGTTGATGTTGGAAGGAAAAGTTGAAACACTGAATGCTCATTACATCACCTTGTACCACATTTGAAAGAAGGATATTTATTTAACCAACTAACCAATCTATTTGAAATCATCTCCAATCTTAGCTGGTTCCTGGATTCCTTTATAGTTAGCACTAAAGTCCCAGCTTCTTTAAAAGTTATCCATAGCTATCATAGCATTTGGGGTTCTGCAACGTAAAAGGTAGAGCCCCATTTCAAATCTAGGGTCAGTACAAGGGGGAGAATTAGATATGATTTGAGTAAACCTTGTGTTAATCTCTGTTTTTAGAGAGTAGGAAGACATGAGTGACACCTGCAGAACAATCCGAATGGGCATACGTTCGTGAGAGTAGCATGAAATATAAGGATTAATTCTAGCACAAATTCCACTGGTAGATAAAGTGGACTTTATTGCCTTCAATAGTTGTGGGTGCTCCATCACTGGAGGTTTTAAAAATGAGATTGGACAATCATTTGTCCAGAATGGTATAAGGTTTCCTGCTTGAGCAGAGGACTGGATTAGAAGACGTCCAAGATTCCTTCCAACTCTGTTCTTCTATTATTCTGTCTCACTTCAGTTTTTTTGGTGGGATGCTTTTATCAAATAAAGTCCACAAGAATGAGATTTGACAATAACACACACACGCAAGCACCACCAAAACAAAGCTACCCACACCCCTTTTGTAAAATAAAATTAAAGGTACAGTCCCCTTCAATTCATGCATAACATCTGATGGTTTCAGGTGCTTATCAATCACATCCTTGCTTTGTTCCTGTTTCCTCCTCCCAACTTCACAGCTCATAACCTTGATACCCCTTAGGAAATTTACATCCAACCATTAATCAGGCCTAATCCTGCTTCGTCGTGTGGGGAGCAGGGGAGATCCTACAGCAGCTTATGTAGAAAAATCAGTGTGTGTGTGTGTGTGTGTGTGTGTGTGTGTGTGTGTGTGTGTGTGTGTGTGTGTGTGCAGGCGTGTTTGTGTGTGTGTGTGCAGGCGTGTTTGTGTGGGTGTGTAAAAATCAAAGGACACTTGTATTTTAAAAAGGGTTCTTGTATATTAGCAATTATGTTTGGGCTTTCAAATTAGAGCTGCACAAATACAAATGACCACTAGATGGCAGCAAAGAGATACACTAAAATCTAAATCTCTGCAATCTGGATTTTTTTTTTTTTTTACAATATAATCCAGGTATGTCCCCTTAAATCTTGAATGTTGCCTCATTATTATGGGAAGACAGGTATTCCTGAGAGTGATGAGCAAAGAACACTGGATGAGTATATAGTGTTGGGCAGTAAAGAGACAGGAAGATGCTGCATGTGGGTTATCACTTTAGTGCAACAGTAAAAGCATTGGTAAATACACTGCAGGAGAAGACAATGGTAACTGCTCTTTATTTTATCAAAAAAACCCTCATATAGATAAACAATGATAGAACTTTGGATGATGGCCTTTCAGATTAGATGGCACTAAACAAGCTATTGAGGAAGAACTAAGGTTCTTTCAAAATATAGTGTTGGGAAGGGAAGGGCCAACATAAAACAGAAAGACCTGATTACAAAAATGATCTCGGAAGGTTGGAAAGCTAACCTTGAGCCTGGTGAGATTCGAACTGCCAAATTGCAGACAGCCGACAGTCAACAGAAGTAGTCTGCAGTACTGCATTCTAACCACTGCGCAACCATGGTTCTTAGATGTGGCCTTAGTTATATCAGTAAGAGGAAGATAGGTATAAGGCCTCTTATATGACAAGATAAGCCTTCAAAGTTCTAGACAATGCTTGTGTGTAATCCTTCCCACAAACAAACATATAAAAATACTTAGCCACATAATTGAAAAAGACATGCCTATATCGATACAGATGTTTTCACATTATCAGGTTAAGGCTTCTCCCAGCTATTTTTATAACTAGGTGTTTTTATTAGCTTTATTTCAAATGCATGCACCATACAGGGTAATGTATACATTTTTTATTTTGAGATTTATGAATGTAATTTTACATTTTTATTGTTTTTCTATTATTTTAGATCTTTTAAATGGCTTTGTAATCATGGCCATTACTGGATGGATTAAAATGTAACAAATACATACATATCTTGACTTCCTTTTCTTCCTTTGGCGACAACATCATCAACAACAGCAGTGTCATATTATGAAAATCAGATGAGAAGGACTCTTTAACTGTGAACTATACAGGGGAAATTAACAGCCAGTAGCCAACATGTGTGCCCTCTGGATAGAAAGGTGATATATAAATCAAAGGAAGGAAAGAAGGAAGAAAAATATTAACATCGTAGGAGTCTTGCTAAGCTGTTTGATAACTTGACCCTGATCAAAAGAGCTTCATTCTTTGTCACCAGACTAACAAATAAAATGTAGGACCATGGAAGTGAGAGAGGTTGGTGGGTGGTTGGAGTGGCACTCCAAATTCTTGATTTTAAAAATATGAAGACAGATTTAAGAGGAAGGAGTGTTGTCATCTCCTCTTCGGAAGCCCCATGAAATTTTGTGGTTCTCATTCCAATCTGGCAATGCACCTATTTATCCTTAAGGTAAAGGTAAATTTTCCCTTGCACATATGTGCTAGTCGTTTCTGATTCTAGGGGGCGATGCTCATCTCTGTTTCAAAGCCGAAGAGCCATTGCTGTCCAAAGACGTCTCCATGGTCATGTGGCCAGCATGACTAAACACCGAAGGCACACGGAACACTGTTACCTTCCCACCAAAGTGATTCCTATTTTCTACTTGCATTTTTACATGCTTTCAAACTGCTAGATTGGCAGAAGTGGGAACAAGTAATGGGAGCTCACTCAGTTATGCAGTGCTAGGGATTCAAACCGCCAAACTGCCGACCTTTCTGATTGACAAACTCAGTATCTTAGCCACTGAGCCACCGTGTCCCAATATTTATCCTTAAACTCTTTAAATTAGAAGCAAGGATGGCAGAGTGACTAGAATTGTTTCAATCCATTAATACCAACAGTACAATTATTTAAATCATAATTATCTTCCTCTGTAAGATGGCAAGTACAGTGCTGCAGTTGGAGCCCTATCTCTTTTGTATGGCGGCTGAAAGTGCATATGTGTGGAACATGCACAAAAGAGGCAGATCTTTGATAGTATTGTCACACCCACCATCTTTTGGATTTTGATTCTGTCTCTGGGGATACTAAGATATTATTCTCCCTGGACATTTGAAGATAACAACAAATCTTGGTTCAAATTATGGTTTTTTTGCTTTCCTTTTAAAAATGAACTCTATTTTACTTTCCCATTTATTTATATTGGTGGTTTTTTTTATATTACAGTAATTTAAGATTTGGTGCTCTCATATAACATTCTGGGAAATTCCAGCTGTATTTTACATGAGACAACAGAATACAACACACACAACACTTCTTTGCCAAAACTGGGAAGAATGTACTAATAATTTTCCTTCCTTCCTTCCTTCCTTCCTTCCTTCCTTCCTTCCTTCCTTCCTTCCTTCCTTCCTTCCTTCCCTCCCTCCCTCCCTCCCTCCCTCCCTCCTTCCTTCCTTCCTTCCTTCCTTCCTTCCTTCCTTCCCTCCCTCCCTCCCTAATAGAAGGATCTTGAAGATAAACAATCCATCCTTGTTCTATTGTATTGTAATTGTTACTGCAACTATTGTTGGTTGCAATCAAGGGTGGGTTGCTGCTGGTATTACTACCGGTTCGATGCGTGGACAATTTTGTGTGTATTTGCACATAAAAGCAATAAAAATTGCTCTACGCATGCACAGAAGCAAAAAACAGGATGGCAGCGCCTATAGCACCACTGGGAGAACTGGTTCAGGGGTGTGGCAGGCATGGGTCTCTGCCGGTTCCAGTGGCCCTGGCTGCCAAACAACTACTGGTTCAGCCAAATCGGTCTGAACTGGTAAGAACCCATGACTGGTTGCAGTAACGATTACAATACTTTAGAACAAGGATAGATTTCTAGAAGTCGAATTCATTATTTTCAGTGAAATTGGGCTATTTTCTAAGAATGATTATAGTTGTTGACATGTATTCTAATTACATATACTATAATTAGAAGATCAGAAGAACAAATCGGTCTTGACTTAGTACATCAATGATACAGTTGCCAAGTCTGGGCCCTGGATCTTTGGTGCCACCACAAAAAGTCCATTTCACCAGCTGTCATCTGCTTAATTAAGGCTGAAGAGGTCCTGAAGAGGAGCTCCTGAAGAACTTGAAGAACAGAATTTACCTGAAAACCAGCCTTTTCTCTCTCCCCTCTTCCATTGTGTCTTGAGATTTGTGACTGAGGTTTGCATAATACTCTCCTTTCCTTTGCAGTTCTTCAGCTGGTATCTGGCATGTCATACTATTCACACATGTTGTTTAAATGAGACCAAAAATAAATGTTCCATGCCCATGAATGAATTGCAGATGCTAATTTCACTCCTTTCTACTTCCTTCCTTACATTCTTTACTGCTGAATGTATTCATGAGGCTCAGTCTGAACACATCTACTCCCCCTTTTTCTCTCTTATCTAGTTACTGTCTTTTGCTAGCGAGACACAGCTGTCATAATAAAACACTGTAACTTATTCACAAAAGCACAGTCCTTCAGGTGAGGTGGAAATGGAAGAGGTGTTGACTCATAATCTATATAGGGAATGTTGCAGACATCCTGTTGGCGAATTGGTAGCAAGCCTTCAGGAATTTAAATTGGGCACTAAGCTTGTTTAAAAGCAATGCCAAACCATGATTGGGAACATTAGGTTTGTGGACTCTCTGCTTCTTCTCTCTCAGTCTGTCTCTACTTTTTTCCTGGGTAGATTCTGGTTGGGGCATTGTGGTTTCCATCTATGTAATGTTTTATGGTCAAATAGTTTTATTACAAAGAAGTAAACATAGGAGAAGCAAAGGGATATTTTATTCAATTGTATTCAAATCTGAGCACTCTGTAGTAGCATTTGAATGATTATCCCTGAACTAAGACTTTAGTGGGAGCTGAAGAACATATTGCAGCAAGAACTGAGGCTATTTGCGATTTCTTCTACCCCATGCTGTTTCCTTTTTCATTCATTCAGTCAGTCAGCATTTCGTAATGCTAAACTCAATCCTGAGTAGGTTTGTTTGTTTCATGTTAGTATTTCTTGGAACTTGTTACTCCACTAAGGCTGATTGTCCATAGCTTTATAAGCAGGAAATGCTTATAGTTGACTACAATCTAATTATAATTATGAGTTCATTAGCGGCTTCAGGCAACTCATCTTTCAGGCTCCGTGTCTATCTGCAGAATAAGTATAATATTAAATTTGCTTTGGCAATTATTCTAAGGATTGCAAAAATAATCAACATAAAGTTTTTGATTAGCTAATCCATTGTTTCGTAAAGGTTGTTTTTCTACCTCTTTCAAAAAGTTCATTTTGCCCTGATTTCAAATCCCATCTTTTCTCTGTCACTCATCTAACCCTAGTCATCTCTCAGACCAATTATTGCAATATGTTCAACGTGATGCTACCCTTGAAGAGTATTTGGAAGGTGCAGCTGGTACAGAATGTAGCAGCATGCATAGTCCAGGAAGCTCCTAGGGCTCTACATATAGTACTCTGATTGTGCAAGATGCATTGGTTACCAGTTTGCTTCCAGATCCATTTTAAAGTGTTTGTTGTTACATTTAAAGCCCTATGCGCCATGGATCCAAGACAGGGCTGGGTTGCTGCCGGCATTACTACCAGTTCAGTGCCTCAAAAAGTTTGTGCATGTGCGCCCGCTTCACTCATGTGCACACCAGACACACACTCCACGGGCATGCACATTTGCAAATAAAAAGGTCTGCACATACACAAAACCTTAAAAAATGAAAAAAAAATAGCACTGGAAATTGTTCTGCACATGCGCAGAACCAAAAAACAAGATGGTGGCCACATAGGAGAACCAGTTCGGGGGCATGGCAGGCCTGGGTCGTTGCTGGTTCCAGTGACCCAGGCCGCCAAGTTATTACCAGTTCAGCTGAACTGGTCCAAACCGGTAGGAACTCACCTCTGGTCCAGGGTATCTGAGAAGCTGTTTCTCCCTGATGGGACAAGCCTACCCCACTTGTGCCAGAAGAAGAGGGCTGCTATGGATCCCATTTGCTAAGGAATTCAAGCAGGCGGGGTCAAGAAGAAGTGCCTTTTCTGCTGTGGCCCCATCCCTGTCGAATAGTCTAGAAGTGAGAACTGCCTCCTCTATTTTGTCCTTCAGCTTAAGGTGGCTGATGGGTTAAGAAGACGTCATTCCCATCTCATCTGGCTCTTAGCTTTTATAGTTCAGTTTTCAATATAGTTCTTAATAATATTTTAATTCAGAGTCACTTTTTAGGGAAGGTGGATGGCATATACTGTATTGTTCATAGTATAAAATGCACTGGAGTATAAGCCACATCAAAATGTTGAAGAGATAATGTTTTTAAAAAGGGTTTCACACTCTGCAGGCCTCCCAAACCCTCTGCATGCCTCATTTTTTGTGAAAAACAGGGCATACAGAGAGTTTGAGAGGTCTGCCAAGTGCTCCTGGGGGATGGGGGGGGGACAAGAAAAAAATGGCCCATTTGGGATTTGGATCACAAAAAGGGCAAAATTTTGTAGATTCCTTCTTTTTGGGCTAGGCCAGGGGTCACAACCTGCAGCTTTGGAGCTGCATGTGGCTTTTTTGGCCCTCTGCTGCAGCTCCCTGTTGACTGATCCCACCACTGGCTGGCCCCTCCCTTCCCAGTCATTCCCCACCAGGCCTGAGAAGGTAAGGACGATGGCAGCAGATGGAGACTCACTCCATATTCCAGAGCGGGAGCAAGGCACCCCATGTACTTGCTTTTGTGCGGCAACAGCATTCCACCTTCATTGCGGTACATTTGTGCTCAAGGCAGCCCTTGCCTTCCGTCACTTCGGGCTTGAAGTTGTAAGCCACTTCAGGCTCAAAGCTGTTGCCATCTCCATGGCCTGCCCGCTGCACCCAATCACCGGTTGTTAAATTATTGGCTCCCAGTGTTTTCTTTATTTGTGGGAAATGGGTACAAATGCCTCTTTGAGTGTTTAAAGTTACAGATCTGTGGTCTAGGCACTATCAGTCCTATTCTTGGATGGACATTGGTAATTCCAACAGCTGAAATTAGATGCTAAAAGGACTGACAATATGTCATTGTTTCCACAATCCATATAAATTACATGTTAACTTGGGAATGCATAAATAATGCCCACCCAAGCCATAGATTGATCTTCCAATAAAGTTGCCATCAAACTGTAATGTTTGAATATAATGACAGAAATTATAGGACAAAAACTCCTTAGTAAAAGGATATGATTTGTAACAGGCTATACTTTTTTTTTTCTGGGGCCAAAGGTGAGGTTTGGCCTTTGAAGAGCATGTGTGTGAAAATATGTGTGTGAATGCATTCCAAAGATTAGTATTGAGGCTTAGATAAAATTTGAATTGATTTTATTTCATATAAAAGTATTATTTTTTTTTAAAAAAATATCATTAATCTTCATTATGTAATATTAGGGGTACAAGACAGGGCCACAGGGTGCTTCATACCATGGAAACAACGCAACTCACCTTATAAGACACATAAGTTTTTGCTTTTCTGAGGCTCCAGGCATGGAAATCAACATTGCCCATATTACTTGCTACAAGATCTGCCCCAAATGTTCATGACTGCATTGAATGGAGGATTTTTCAAAAACAGGCTGGCGTATATGTGAGTGATGTCTAATAGTGGCTAAACAATGGATATCAAAATAGATTACTGAATGACGTCACGCAAAACAACCTATTTATCACCATAATTTAGTGTAAGATACAGTGCACAGACTTGATGAATAGCATTTTAAAGTTTCCAGCCAATCATAATAATGGATCCCTTGATTACTTTCTTAGGAGCTTTATGATCATACAAGAAAAATAAGATAAAGAAATCTGGTGGTTGGGAATAAAGGAGGAAAGTTTTGTATAATTCATTTTCTAAACTTCAGGAGTATCTGAAAACTGCAGTCTTCCAGTTAAGTTTTAAAAAGTGAAATTTCGCTTAAAACTAACACAGCTGAGATGTAGCAGTGCTATAACAGATCTAGCTCTCTGGAGAAGGTTTTAATTTTGGAAAAGGTGGAAAGAACAGCAGCAAGATTCCTAAATTCAGTTATAGTGCTGCTGGGAGCACTGTTCAGTGATCTGAAGGGAGAGATTATCTGCGAGAAAATCCATGTGGTCACTAAGAATCATCATTGACTTGATGGCACATAATCAATCAATCAAAATTATTTTTATTAGGCGCAAGTAAACAGGAACAGGAATTTAGTTGAAAGCACTTCAAAACATGCTACCTATACACAATATACTACAGAGAGAGAGAGAGAGAGAGAGAGAGAGAGAGAGAGAGAGAGAGAGAGAGAGAGAGAGAGAGAGAGAGAGAGAGAGAGAGAGAGAGAGAGAGAGAGAGAGAGAGAGAGAGAGAGAGAGAGAGAGAGAGAGAGAGAGAGAGAGAGAGAGAGGACTGAGCTCTCATTACTTGTCCCAGCTTCTGCCATCCTAGCAATTTGAAAGCATGTCAAAATGCAAGTAGAAAAATAGGAACCCCTTTGGTGGGAAGATAACAGTGTTCCATGTGCCTTCGGCATTTAGTCATGCTGGCCACATGACCATGGGGATATCTCCATGGTCATGTGGCGCTGGCTCTTTGGCTTTGAAACTGAGATGAGCACTGCCCCCTAGAGTTGGGAATGACTAGCCCATATGTGCAAGGGGAACCTTCACCTTTAATTATACACAAGAATCTGATCTACTCATGGTCAAGGCAAATTGGCATAGATAAGAATCAAAAGCAAAAAAAATATTGGAATATATTCATATTTTAATACAGGAAAATTTGAAAATGAAGATAAAGATGAAACCAGAACTTTCCCTTTTGGGTCTAAAGGAAAAATACTGGAGAAAAAATTTGGAACTTTGTTACTAAATATGTTGACAGCAACAATATACTATATTGTATGCAGAAAAATGGAAGGACGCTTCTTAGATTCCTATCATGGACAAATAGTTGCAGAAGTTGATGGAGTTGGTGGAAATGGCAAAATTGACCATTTCGGTTAAAGAAAAAAATATAAGTACTTTTGTTTCCACATGGAATCTGCTTATGAAATTTGTGCTTGAAGAGGAAAAGACTTTGATTTTGGGTTTTACTGATTACACTGGTGGATCTTTATAGAAATAGCTTGTTCATATTATTATGAAAAAACAAAAAGTTGTGATTTGATGTTAATGCCTTATTTTACTTCAAGAGAGAGAGTCAGAAATTAGTGTTTCTTTTCTTTCTTATGGTGGGATTCAAAAAATTTTACTACCGGTTCTGTGGGCATGGCTTTGTGAGCATGGCATGGCTTTGTGGGTGTGGCTTTGTAGGCATGACAGGGGAAGGATACTGCAAAATCCCCATTCCCTCCTGATCAGCTGGGATTCAGGAGGCAGAGAATAGATGGTGGCAAGGCCAGTCAGAGGTGGTATTTACTGTTTCGCCAAACTACTCAAAATTTCCACTACTAATTCTCCAGAACTGGTCAGAACCTGCTTAATACCACCTCTGTTTCTTATCCTTCCTCAGTTCTCTTCCCTCTCTTCCTCCCCACCATTTTCCTATTTATTTTTGTATTTTGTATCTTATTTTATTTTATTTTTTATATAATGGTATCACTGAAATCTTGAATAAATAGCATATAGTATAGGATGATTACACAGATCATTGCATAAAGTTTATGATAGTATCCACTGGCTGAAATGAATTACTAACTTCTATTATTTCTACCATTATTACAATATCTAAGTAATCTTTATCTGCATGATAATTTAAAGATGATGTCCTTGTTTGATCCCAATAAATGTTCTTGGACATACAAGCACTTTGTATGTTGAGTCAATTTCCCCCGGCAAAAATAACATATTCCACTTATTCATCTAACAGAGATGATGCTTATTTAATTCAATATAAACTGGGCTTAGAAAGGACTTCAAGCTGAGGAGGATTTGATTTGTAGCCTTAACCTACAATTAATCTGTAACTTTTTTGGCATTCAAATTTTAGGAGATCACTATAATTATGTTGTGATTTTTCCCCACTTAAACTCGGTCCTTATTCAGATGATATTCCTGACTAGGTAAGTATAAATCTGGAAATTAATCATGACACATCCAAAGATGTGTAGGGTTGAACAATCAAAGGTAATATATTTAAAGCATCTGCTTTTGAGAATGTGAAAATGTATGGATTGCAATCTTATATTAGAAAGTTTGCAAAGGCCAAGAAATGCATAAGACATAAGTTTTGTTCTGTTTCAAACAGGATGTGCAGCTTCCTTGTGGTTGGGCCCTGCAATTCTTAGAAATTGCTATTTTGGTTTTTGGAAAGCAAGATCATGTGATCATATTCCCATTTGGTAGATTAGTAGTTTCCAAATCTGTTTTTAAAACCTGTTTTAAAACCTGTTTTAGGGGATACAATACAATAGCAGAGTTGGAAGGGACATTGGAGGTCTTCTAGTCCAACCCTCTGCCTAGGCAGGAAACCCTATACCATTTCAGACAAATGGCTATCCAACATCTTCTTAAAGACTTCCAGTGTTGGGGCATTCACAACTTCTGGAGATAAACTGTTCCACTGTTTAATTGTTCTGTCAGGAAATTTCTCCTCAGTTCTAAGCTGCTTCTTTCCTTGACCAGTTAACTCTAACCCTAACCCTAACCCTAACCCTAACCCATTGCTTTTTGTTCTACCATCAGGTGCCTTGGAGAATAGACCTCAATTTTTCCAAGGAACTCTGGGAGATGAAAAAGGGGAAGAAAGGTCTAGAGCAATGCTGACAGAATGAAAAATAGGTAACAGCCTTTGTCAAGTATTTAGAATTAAGTGGCAATAACTGTGGTGAAATGTATTTTTCTGTTTTTACTGTGTTTTCACTCTTATTGAAGGTGATTCAGTTGCTCCTAGTAAACATGTTCTAGACATCTGGCAAATAAAGATTCTCTGATCTGCTTTGAATTGGATGCAGTTGTACAGGTTCCATGGCATTGACTGAGTCACAGTTTAGCTTGAATATCTGAGTTGAGCTTGACTCTGTTATTCCTGAAGGTCAGAGCCCTGGAGCTATAAATACAGCCAACTTTGTTTTAGATCCAAGCCCTTCCTTGGTAGTTAAGGGCTCTGTAGAGAAGACATGGTTGGAGCAGTATATGCATCCTTGAGAGAGAAATTCTGCCAGAATTTCACTGAAAGAGCCAGTGTCCCCTCCTAAAGAAGCCACCATGGGATACAATGGAGCAGGGTTTCCTTATCTAGTTCTCAACCTTATTTTTTTAGGGAGTTGGATTGTAGCAATGTGGAGACTGCAAAGAGATGCTGGCAAGTACAAGTGGCCACAGATTTTGGTTCTATATGAAGGTTTGAAGGTTTGAAGGTTTATTTTATTTATATGCCGCCCTATTCCCAGAGGGACTCAGGGCGGCTAACAAACCCAAGGGGGGGGGAAGGTAAACACGAAGGAAATACAACAAAGAAGGTACAAGGGAATTTAAAAAACAATCAACAGTCACACGATTCGAGAGAGGAAGGGAACTCATCAACCCCAGGCCTGCCGGCACAGCCAGGTTTTTACGGAAAGCCTGGAGAGAGGTGAGGGTCCGAATCTCTGTGGGGAGTTCATTCCAAAGGGCCGGAGCAGCCACAGAGAAGGCCCTCCCGCCGGGTAGTAGCCAGATGACATTGGCCAGTAGATGAAACCCGGAGGAGGCCTAATCTGTGGGATCTAATGGGCCTTTGGGAGGTAATTGGCAGCAGGCGGTCTCTCAAGTATATCTACTGTAGTAGGAAACAAGAAAGAGGTTAAGCATTATCTATGGAATACAAACTCAAGGTGAACTGCACCAAACTCGATTGCAGAAAATATGACTTCAGCAATAGAGTGGTCAATGCCTGGAATGCACTACCTGACTCTGTTATTACATCCTCAAACCCCCATAACTTTAACTTTAAACTGTCTACTGTTGACCTCACTCCATTCTTAAGAGGTCAATAGGGGCATGCATAAGTGTACCAGCTTGCCTAACATCCCTGTCCTACTATCTCCATTTATTGTACCAATTTCCTGTGTTCTTATTCATGTTTATTCCTATTCCTGTTACTTTGTACATGATCGACAAACTAGATAAATAAAATAAAATACTTATTCAATCTCAGCTTAAATATTATTAACCTTTTTTGTCATAGGAAGGAAAGGTGAGCTGTTCAAGTTCAATTCTACCTTGACTGGAAGGGGAGAGTGAGTATATTTTTTGTCTTGAAACCAGTGAGTTGTTGGCAGACATATTAGTGGTCACAGGCCAAATAGAACACTTCTCAAGCACGCGAACATCATTCACTCACATTTAAAAAGACAGGTCTGCATTGATCACAGTCTTATGAAGGAATGTAGGAAAAAATTAGAAGTGGAGCCAAGATATTTTGTTCTCTCAGTTAAAGACTTCACCTCACATTTCCTTTCCATTGCAACTGTAGAGGTTGACTGGTTCAGCATTTGACTTGCTTTCATTGTTGCATGTCTGTACCATACCTCACTTCAGATAAAAAGTCTAGTTTAGGAGGTTCAAGGCAGATCACCTGACATGAGTAGCTCTTTGCCAGCAGAAGGAAATAACCAAAAGGGCCAATGCTGTTTCCATCCCATCATCTGTTACTTGAGATATTTTGTTTAAAGTGTGGTTGGAAGATTTAGTTGAATAAAATTCTTCTCCATGCTATGCAAGTTACAACAAAGAACAGACACAATGGCCCATGTACCATTTCTGTGATGGTTTTTTTTTGGCCGTATCTTTAGCCTTAATCAAAACAGCACACTTTTCTTGTGATTAGTCTAAGGAGGTCTAAGAAGCAGCTCACCTGGCAGTCCTATCTGTATTGATCCTAACTAGTGACTCAGTGCTTATCTGAAAATGTTGGCCCAGAGTTGGACTCTCTGTGCCATGTACATGAATGAGCCTCTGCAGGTGAGGAAGGTGGTCTTAGACAGGGAGTAAGAAACACCAGGTGACTGTAGAGTGGTAAATGGTGGCTTTCCTTGTTGAACATTTTCATATACACACTACACACACACATACACTATATATCGATATCGATATCGATATCGATATCGATATCGATATCGATATATCTATATCTATATCTATATCTATATCTATATCTATATCTATATCTATATCTATATCTATATCTATATCTATATCTATATCTATATCTATATCTATATCTATCTATCATCTATCTATCTATCTATCTATCTATCTATCTATCTATCTATCTATCTATATCAGTATCTATCTTATCTTATCTTCTTATCCTATCCTATCCTATCCTATCCTATCCTATCCTATCCTATCCTATCCTATCCTATCCTATCCTATCCTATCCTATCCTATCCTATCCTTCCTACCTACCTACCTACCTACCTACCTACCTACCTACCTACCTACCTACCTACCTATCTATCTGTTTTCGTAGATTTTCACGGGTACAGGTATGCAGGTTTTAGTGTTTTGGGGTCTTTTCCCGTGTAAGATTGAAAGTATCTTGGTGACGTTTCGACAAGGTCCCACTTGTCATCTTCAAGCTGGTGTCTTCGGCCTCATGCCTGTGTAAGCAAAGCGCTTTGCTCGCACAGGCACGAGGCCGAAGACACCAGCCTAAAGATGAAACATCGCCAAGATATTCTCAATCTTACACGGGAAAAGACCCGAATACACAAAAACCTGTATGTATGTATGTATGTATGTATGTATGTATGTATGTATGTATGTATGTATGTATTTATGTGTGTGTGTGTGTGTGTGTGTGTATATATATAAAATTACGCGAGGCTTTTAGTTTTAAAGGAAAGTAATTTAGTGAAATGTATTTATGGTAATTTTCCAGTAAGTGTGTTTTCAACTGAACAACTGCCAAAGTCCTCTGCTCCCCCTTCTCTCTTTCTCATGTTGAGACATCTTCCCTCTGCAGCCCAGCTTATTTTCATAACCATTCAACTTTCTGCCTCTTGTTTCCTAGGCTGTTATTCAAATTACACATATTCCCAGTTATTATTTCCATCATTTAATATGCGTTTGACAGAGATCTTATTTTTATGCTCTCCTGCCCTGCCAAATGTGCTAACAATTCTTTTCATGGAAAAGACTTATATGCCTTTTTAAAAAAAGGAAAAGAAAGTAGCTGTTGCTTAAAAAAAGATGTGTGGGGTTGGATGGGGGCTTTGGAATAGTGGCTTATAAAAATATATGGATAAAAGGGAGAAGAAAACTTGATCTTTTGATTTTAATTTGTTATTACTCTCAGAGGCAAGCTATCCATAAGGGGTGGTAATGCCAAGATGATGGATCATTCAGAAGTCAAAGTCTCCTAGTTGTTTTGAGTGATGCTTTAATTACACTCTTGT
Organism: Thamnophis sirtalis; assembly: GCF_051295495.1. Classification (NCBI taxonomy): domain Eukaryota; kingdom Metazoa; phylum Chordata; class Lepidosauria; order Squamata; family Natricidae; genus Thamnophis; species Thamnophis sirtalis. The sequence continues at coordinate 30,377,481 of NW_028261386.1, read as the reverse complement.
GGTCATTATTTTTAATTTTTGCCCATGGTCCCTTTAGAGAGCTTAATTTGTAGAAATAAGCTTTGCTGAGGTTCAGAAAGCAAGCCATTTTCCCATTCTATGAAGGTTAACAGATCCAGCTAGTGTCTTCCATTAGGAAGAGGAAAAGGGGGGAGGGGTATGAAATGAAGTTCTGTGTTGGATGACCACAATAGTGATCTTTTCTTTCAATTTGTGGAAAAAATCATGAAGGAAGAAATGCCATCTTTAATATTTTCTAACCTTCAGTTATGATTTTTCTATTAGGGATCAGCAATATTTCCAGATCCTATATATCCTCCTATTAAAGAAGCTAATAGCCCAAACATCTCCCTAAAGTAACACATGGAATGTGCATCTTTGTTCTTGCTATCATAAGATCTCATGTGGGAATGCTGAATATTGATGGACCTTGCATGAGATTAGACAATATTTCAAAGAAAAATTAAATCCTATTGCAATCTAAATCTAGAGAATTTTGTCCTAGGCTGTATTAACAAAGAGATAAAATCAAGTTCCTGTGAAGTGTTACTACCACTTTATAATGCCTTGATAAGATCATGCTTAGAATATTGCATTCGGTTTTGGTTTCCATGATAGAAAAAAAAAGATGTTGAGACTCTAGAAAGTGTGCAGAGAAGAGCAACAAAGATGATTAGGATACTAGAGGCTAAAACATCTGAAGAACAGTGGTAGGAACTGGTTATGTTTGGTTTAATTAAAGGAAGGACTAGGGATGACATGATAGCAGTGTTTCAAGTGCTCCACTCTTCCAATCTCTAAGCGGCTTATAGAATCAGCATATTACCCCCAACAATCTGCATTTTTATTTTACCTCGGAAGGATAGAAGGTTGAGTCAACCTTCTGTTGTTGTTAGCACAATTAATCAATGGAACAGTTCGCTTTCAGAGGTTTTGAGTGCTCCATCACCGGGGTTTTTTATGAAGAGATTGAATAACCATTTGTTCGAAATGATACATAGTATCCTGCTTGAGTAGGGGGTTGGTCTAGAAGACCCAAAGTCCCTGCCAACTCTGTTATTCTAAATGGATGGCTCTATGCACTCTTCAAGATCAATGGATGACCCAAAATCTATTGGCACTATATAACCAGCCAAATCCATGAAAGGGAAGATATTTTGATTTTTTTTATCTTTGTGTTTTGCTTCCACTATTCCTAAAGGACCATATTCTTGATATCATATAGGCATATTTCTCCTAACCTTGAGCTATGTTTTACACGCTGAAAAGTTGACTTGCGTAAGTCTGCCTCTTGAAGCTACCAGCCTTCAGATGTTAGAAATGTCTGTACTTCATTTCCATAATTTATTTTGTCCAGGTTGAACATACTTGACTCTTTCCACTAAGTACCTTTAGGCAATTAAGTTTCTGGAATCCTTGTTTCCAAGTCATTCTTCTCTGGAAATGTCAAAGATAACTGTGGTATCTAGAACTGATTTGATACATAAGCAAATCTAGCTTCTCCCATTGACTTTGCTTTTCAGAAGCCAGCTGGGAAGATCACAAAATGGCAATCATGTGGCATCAGGATAGCAATAGCAGTAGCAATAGCAATAGCAGTTAGACTTATATATCGCTTCATAGGGCTTTCAGCCCTCTCTAAGTGGTTTACAGAGTCAGCATATTGCCCCCAACAACAATCCGGGTCCTCATTTTACCCACCTCCGAAGGATGGAAGGCTGAGTCAACCCTGAGCCGGTGAGATTTGAACAGCCGAACTGCAGAACTGCAGTCAGCTGAAGTAGCCTGCAATGCTGCATTTAACCACTGCGCCACCTCGGCTCTGCAACCACCATAAATACATGTCAGTTGACAAGCACACAAATTTTGATCATATGACTATGGGGATGCTATTATGATTATAAGTGCAAAGGCCAGTTATAAGTTACTTTTTTCAGCACCATTCTAGTTCAAAATCATCACTAAACAAATGGTAGTAAGTGGAGGACTATCTGTATATATGAAGATCTGTGGTGGTGCAGTGTTAGAATGCAGTATTGCAGGCTAACTCTGACCACACTGCCAGTAGTTCAATTCCTCCAATCCTGACCGGCTCAAAGTTGACTTAGCCTTCCATGCTTCCAAGGTCAGTAAAATGAGGACCCAGATTGTTGGGAGCTGATTCTGTAAGCTACTTAGAGAGTGTTATAAAGCAATGTAAAGCAGTATGTAAGTCTAAGTGCTATTGCTATGTCCCTAAAGATAGGATCAAAACCTGCATATCTATATTTTCAAGATGCCACACATTTATTTGTTTACAAAGGGACAAATGTTAAAATAGACTACATTATAATTATTTTCAAAAATAGTTCCCTATATCTGGATCCCAGAATTAGGTTGATTCAAAGGAAACCTTGAGTCTTACAGGTATACTATGCTACCCAAATCATACAATAACAAATGCAGTCACGCCATCACATGTGTGTGTGTGTGTGTGCTTGTGTGTTTGTGTGTGTGTGTGTGTGTGTGTGTGTGTGTGTGTGTGTGAGAGAGAGAGAGAGAGAGAGAGAGAGAGAGAGAGAGAGAGAGAGAGAGAGAGAGAGAGAGAGAGAGACCAATTATTTCAGTAAGAAGTTACTTTGAAAAATGAATTCTTATTTATTTAACAAAAGTCAAGGAGAATGCAAAGCACTCTGGGAGGGGGGAGAAAATTCCCAAAGTGGGAGGTACTAGCATCTTTTCCTATCCCATGAACCTCCCAAGGAAGAGGGAATCTTAGCAGACCTTCTTTGGATGAGCAGATACTGTCATGACAAGATGCTCTCCTGGCTAGATCAAGGCATTGCCTGAAGACCTCACAGCTGTCCAAGAAGGATACATGAAAAGGCCCTCCGTGCCCCAAATTCCCAGAACTGAATTTATTATAAAGTGCAAAAGTGCACTTATTATAAGGAAACAATCCTAAACCCTTCCTTTCCTTAAAGGCATTCTTGAAAGTATGTATTCCCAAAAGGATGATCCCATCTTAAAATCAAGATGGACTTGGTGAAGCTAACAGTGAGACTTTTCATGCTTCGGTGGGAAAACTGTGACTTGAGCCAACTACTCAGCTTTCTGATTTTGGCATTGAGAACGTTGGGGATGAAAACATAAAAGATCTGTCTGTGCATGCCACTGGATTAACTGGATGATTACTAATTTTAGTACATTTGGAATTTATGCTTCCCCACCAGAGCTTTTAATGTGGCTTAGCATTTTTTTAAAAGTAAAACAAAATGTTAAAACCAGCCAATTTAGCACAATAAATCCACCCAGTAAAGAATAGTGCATCAGGAATCGGCATCTATGACACATAAATCACCCTTAGAAAACTACCATGTAAATTCTATCAAAAGCAGCAGCAACAACAATGCACCTTTACCATTTTCTAAAAATCTAATTGAAGTACCAGAAGGTTCCATATGCAGGTGTCCCAGTCTAGAGGATCTAGATGAAATTCTATTTAGGGAGCCCTGCATCCTATTCGACAGAGGACATCTCAACTTTGGCTTTGCATTTCTTTTTCTCTCTGACTACATGGTTTATTATTCTGACCCATCAGATGTGAGTGTGGCTTTGTGTCACTTGTGACTTGTGGTTTGGGTCACCACATCAAATTACAAACACTTACACAGATGAAGGGAAAGGCCTCTGGGTCAGTTTCTGAAGAATTATGTTCTTACATGTGACTTGCTCACATGATCGTGGCTGACTAAGTTCTATGAATTCAGTTGCTTTAAATGAAAACCACTAATTACAGAGAAAGATCACCAAAACATAGAAGGGCTATTTTACAGCTCCATTTTGTGGCTCAGACAAACCTCATGTTGTTTGGCTGGCTTCAACTTGTGAGCCACCCTCCTGGCCTGTTCATTTCCATCCGCATAATAGAAAGCACGCCCCTGTGTGAGAGTTGCCACTGGAGATGTGCCACTTGAAGTAATTACATGATGAAACTATTTAAGGTTGACTAAAACACTCTCCCCAGGTTCTTGCAGAGCCTGTGTCTTATATCTTGTAGAAGCAATTTCATATCATGCCTTTCAAGTAATGTAATGGCCACTTGCACTGACAGAATCCTCGTAAAAAAGAAGACTGAGACTTGGCTTGTGAAGTGCTATTGATTTTCCCTTTTCTTTCTGCCCCCCTTCCTCCTTTTTCCCTAAGTCCCTTCTAGAGTTTCCAGAGATGCAACCCTGTTGTTCAAGAGAGGAGTTTCATTAGCCTTCAATGCTGTAGGAAGGTTCCTGTGTGAGCAAAGCATCAATGAACCTAGTGATAAATACTGCATTTGGGTGATGACTGTCCCCAATCTCTTTTTCGACATTTTTATGTGACTCAGCACTTGTTGTCTTTGCTCTTTCTAATGGCTCCAGAAGATGGTTGCAAATATAACAGTTCTCCCCTGACCCATGTAGTTAAGCAATGTCTAAAATAAAATATAGGAGATTACTTTAACTTGACATTATCTATGACAGTTCAGGGGAAACTCCACCACAAAGTTAATTCATTGCTGTGTTGCACATGGCAGGTAAGTCCAAGTTGTGGTGGGCTGTGCATAGAGCATGCAATGAATCTGTGGTTTCTTTGGTCTCCTGGTCCCTGTCACTGACCTGAAAGGAAACTGAAATTCCTAGAGTTACAGTCAGCAGTAACCCCATCGAGACCACCTACAAAGCTGCAAACTCATATACGAGTGTTCAGAATTTTTCACCACTTTTCTTAGACTGAATGAGTGAGAAGTGAATAGGTGGCATGGATTGGATTTAGATAGATCTGCCTATTTTTGTTAAGTAAAAATCCAAATCTGAATATTATATCGTTTTAGTCTACAAGGTCCCCACTGATTTTTTTAAAGTGTACATTTGCTATATAAGCCACCCTATAGTGAAACATGTAAAAGAAAAGAATTCTGTCAATTAGCCGTGAATGAACACTCTTGTGCCTTAAGGTACGAAAATAATCACTGTGTATTCATCTATAAATGAACCAATTGCTGACATGATATAAAAGCACAAGAGTTTTATGAGAAAAAATATTTTCTAGTAGGGGACAGTATTTGGAGATCAGGGACTGTACATAATAAAGTGGTTGGAGTCATTTCACAAAAGTAGGTAACTTGTTGCTTGTTTAGTGGGGGAATTTGAGGAGTTTTGTTAATTCCTGAGTAGCAATAGATCTCTTTCAGGGCATCCAATAAACTTTTCATCTGTTTCCTAACTCAGAATGACAGGAAACGGAGTTGTCAACTTTGAGCAATCATTATTATAGCAGGATATAATGGCTGACTTCCATCCCTAGAGCTATAAGCTGCCTATTTTTGTTTTCTACAATGGGATACCAGTTGTCCATATTCTGTATATACATATGCAGTACCAAATGTCTTTCGTGTCTCATGAGAAAAATATTGTGAGGTAATGAACCTGTGAATGGGGCATATTTTACTGAAAAACACTTACTGGATTATTATATTATATAGAATTTCATGTTTCCTGCTATTTGCCTGTAGGGGGTATGACAATTTTGTACACAGACAAACAGGATATGCATTTTTAATAAAAAAAATTGCAAGCACCACTCCCTTCTATGAAGACTAATTTCAAATTAATGTACTACTTTGCTTTAGATCTAGGCATTAATGCATCTTGAGGGTTGGAAGGGGTAGGAACAACCAAGAAGTCTCTATTGATAGGAACTGTAAGATACTGGGATTTATTTATGTCCAAGATGACAAAATATTTCCCACTAACTAGCTGATTAATCCAATTCATTCTCTTTTGCAGGCCATTCAAACAGTGAATCTATTGTGGACCTAAGCATGGAAAATGAAAAATGTGACTTCCATTTTCAGAATAATGTTCAGATGTCAGTCATGAGACAATTGTAACCCCGAAGCTTCTAAAGTAAAAGGCAAGCAATCATGGAAAAGAGATGGAGAAGGAAGAAAGCAATTTTGATACAGTTAGAGGAATTCTGATTCCACTTGTTTGGACTACAATATTCATAATCTATCAATCTGTCTGTCTGTCTGTCCGCTCATCCATCCATCCGTCCTTCCGCCGTCCATCCATCCATCCAGTTTATATGCCACCCATCTCACTCGCAAGAGACTCTGGCACTTTGCCCTCTGAATTAGCTGAAATTGATGAGACATGTAACCTAAAATATAGGGAGCTCTCCAGGTTACAAGCACCAGTTTAATCCGCTTTAATCAGCTTCCAGGAGCAAACAATAGTCAGGGAGCTGCTGAGAAAACAATTGAGTAGCCCAAATATATTAGTTCTCTATTCAGTATTGATTCTGTAGTCATATAAAATATTGGAAGTTTATACTGTAATTAGAGATACCTGATTACACCACTGAATTCCAGGTTACAGTTTTCCATGGGCAGAAGCATCTTAATATGCTTTGAATATAATTGGCATGACTTGCATTAGATAGGTTCAATCAAAATATATGTTTTGGGGATCCATCACAACATCTTGTGACATTTGCTTGTGAGCAAAGAGCCCATCTCAGCAAAAAGGGCTTGCAGAGGGTCTCCAGATTCTCATCTAATTGTTTATATGAACCAACACTACTCTGATAGAAAACCTGGAAGTGAATCCTGGAATACCTTTCTCCACACAAAATATTCAAGGAATTTGAGGAAAATGTCAAATATTTTTGGTTCAGTGGTTTGATTTTGGGACCTTATCAGTGCATTTGCTCTGGCCTTCTTTAAAGGTCACATCAGTACATTTTGTTAGAAGTGGCATTCAGTTGGTTAGAAAAGTTTTTATCAGTAAAACATTTGATAGAAAGCTAGTACAATTCTAATGTTTGAACCATACATCTGGAAGGAAGGAAGGAAGGAAGGAAGGAAGGAAGGAAGGAAGGAAGGAAGCAAGCAAGCAAGCAAGCAAGCAAGCAAGCAAGCAAGCAAGCAAGCAAGCAAGCAAGCAAGCAAGCAAGCAAGCAAGGAAGGCTCTTGTTTGTAATTTTAATGCTTATACTTTTTTAATGCAATATTCTCAACTCCTTAAATGAATGGATTTTACTTTCAAGTAATTGTAAACAAAACTGCAGCCAATTGGACATTTTTGAGTAAATGTACATATGAGTACAGTCTGACTTACTAGATTGCTGAAAGTTTTTTCTTTTAAAACATTTTTTAATGTGAAAGGCAATATATTTTGATTTGATTGCATTTTATTTTCAGGTACTATCACCAACTGGATTTTCAGATGGGTGGGAATCAACATATTTGAAAATTTTAATATGATTGTATCTATAATGCTAGTTATTTTTCCAATCACAGGTAAAAATAAAGCATTCTGTGTCAAGCATCTAGCCACTTTATTGGTCTGTGGGAAAACAACAACTATCTAGGGGAAGAAAATAAAAATAAAAAATCCATAGCAAAATCTGCCTGTCCTTTTCATTAGATATAGTTCAAATTGTCTACAGGGTGTTTTTTATCCTCATTTTGCTTGTTTTTCTCCTCCTAGAGAATATCCCATATCCAGCAACGTTCACCCAGAGTGTGCAAGAATGCTGAGTTGTCGCATAGGATTTTTTACCTCACACTGGGGAGGTATTACTTGATAACATCCACCTTGTTTTGAATTTACTGCTTTAGCATATTTCATGCCCAACGTGTTTTTCCCCCCAACCATCTGCTAAGATTAGCACTCTAGTGGTATAATAAATTTACCTTCTCTGCTCCCATAGTGTAGTCTGGAACTGACTTACACTTTACTTGGCCTAATTGAAAATAGGCGAAGATAAATGATGCACTTTGAATTTCTCTCTCAAATGTAGCATTGTTCATTACTACAGCAAAGGAATGAGCAGATCTGATAAGAAGACCAATTGCTCCATAAAAAAAAAAAAATCCATGGTGGAGAATACAGTACCGACAGCTATAATTACTTGTAGGTAACTTGGGGAAAAACTCTCAACTCTTAATATTGCTATCATAAAAAAGTGAAAGGTTTCTTTCTGACATGGACACTTTGGTTTGTCCTGCAGAAAAGTATCAAGAAGAAACAAAGTGGATCTAGATGAAAATTCTGCTTAGGAGTAAAGAATGAATTAATACTGAATTAAATGAGAAGGTTGAAATATTGAGATGAGGGATGTCTGTCCTGATTTTTGAGGTGGAAGTTCAATCTCTGATCTTGTGGGTTGGTTTCTGAACATTTTGTTACCAGGCTGGATGGCATCTTCAGCAGAGTTTTGGGGATGTCAGAGTTGGTGTTCTTCTGCTTATAAGGCCTTCAAGTGTTCAGTGGATCTTGTGATATCCCCTAAACTCCTCTGACAATGTTACCCAACCTGGTAACGAAATGTTCAGACACCATCCCACAAGCTCAGAGAATAAACCTCTACCCTCGTACTTCACCCAAGTATAGATATTCACCATTATCACATGATATTTTTTCTCTAAATATGGTCATAACCCAATCCCTTTCAGAATTCAAGGTTTATTTGGATAAGGTACCTGACATGTCCTTGCCAGTTCTTACATTTGAGAGGTTTGGTAGCTACAGTATGTATATTGAAATGTCCTTGCCATCTCTAGACAAGATGGGCAGCACATAAATCAAATCCATCAATCCATCACTTAATAAATTCACAAAAGTATAATTCCCTGACTTGATTTAGCAAATTGGACAAGGCTGCCAAACAACATCCTAGAAGTATCTCCAATTGTCCCTATTCTTTCAATGCCTGCAGCACATATTTCCCTGATTTTACAAGAACAGGTTTCTTAGAAAATGTGGATGACTCACAGTAAACTGAATGGACCAACTTCCTGACAATTTCAGGAATAAGTATAAAGTTTTCTAAGAGAACAATGTTTCAATGTGTATGTATTGGGGTGTATGAGAGAATCTTGAGCTAAGTTTTAAAAAATTCAAGATAATCTGTCCATCCATACATATCCATAACATCATTCGCTTTTGGGGTAAGCAGCATTATGCAAAGTGCAGGAAGAAAATGTAAGAGAGAGAAAACATTAAAGAAATAGGATAAGAAAAAAGGGAAATAGAACTAAATCTAGTTTAAACCAACATCATCCATGTAAACATTCTTCATACCTTTTTATTATTGTACACCATATTTAGTTTCACTGCACCAAATCACTAAGGAAAACACTGCCTTTTATTCTTTAGACTTCACTTTTATCAATGGCATCCAACAACTTTCTTTGTTTTTCTCTTTTCCTCTATCTAGTCATTCTCCCTTCAGAGAGAAGGAACACATTTGATCCTAGTTGAGTTTCTCTATATTGATAAAGCCGACACACATTTTTGTATAGTCATTCAGTTTTGATTTCAGCAAATTCTTTCAGCACTCATTCATTTGTCACTTACTTTCTTCTTGTTTTATCCCATTCACTTCTTAAGTGCCTCATTCCCACTGCATCCAATGCAATCGTTATGTTTCTCCCACCATATCCAATTCTTACTTCCATTTTAATGAAATTGAAAAAGCACCCAGCCATTTTCACTTCTTTTGAGAAAGTTTAGCTTAATTCATCGCATAGTACCCATTGCCTTTTCATCAGTATTTAGGTCTTAAATCATTCAGATCCTCAGCAAACAATAAGATATCAACTTTAGACATGTTCATGTCCCTGACATATCTCTAAGGTTATCATAAGCAGGGACGTGCAGTCACTAGAGGCAAGGGAGGCAGAGCCTCACCAGTCTCCTCATGAAAAAGAAAGAAATTTAAATATTTTTTTAAATAATTAAAGCCAAGATAGTTGCTACCAGATTCCAGCTCACAGTGGCTTGGTGTCTGCTTAGTGTTAACCAAAGCAGGAGGTGAGAGAACTCGGGGCCTCTTTTCCATAAGAAATTTTTCGCCTTCTAAAAGTTAATAAAGAGTTAAAAGGCAAAGAAGTTCAGATGGAAAAGAGGCACTAATTCTCCCGCCTTCTGATTTGGAAGCAGCCAATCGTGTCTTCTTGAGCACGCTTACGTTGGGCGGGGCGTGCTTCAGAGGAGAGAGGAGTGGGCGAGAAGGAGGAGGCTGCCTCTTTGCTGCAGACCTGGGCACTTGGCGGGGAAGTTTTTGGAGGAGGGAAGAATCCAACCTAGCTTTGGGCACGTAAACCCAGGACAGGCGAGATCAGAGCGAGGTGGGACCGGCTGGAGGACGCTTGCTGGATGCTGGGGGCTTTCGCCTGGAGAAAGTTGCTTCTCCCGGGGGTAGCCAGGCTGCCTTGGGCCGGGGAGGGGGCGCCAGGGGCAGCGGGGGCTAGGAAGGGGCGGCTGGGAGAGCGGGGCGTGCAAGCGAAGCAATCTGGCAACCGGGTCGAATGCCCAGACCCGGTCAATAGTCCACCCTAATAAGTGTAATAGGTTTTAATCGAGTAATTATCCGAATTTGGGCCCTATAATTTGCAAGGTGGTTGAAAGAGATATGCACAGCTCGATAATAGGATATCGACCCGCTGAGCCTGACAGGCCACTCTGGGGTGATTTCCCTCCATTATGCAGCCTCTTTACGCGGCTTGGAGAAGCAGCGGACGCAGGCCGGGACAGCGGGGGGGGGGCAGCGGGGCACTTTGCATCGTGGGAGCCACCAAGCACCTTTGCTGCAGACCTGGGCGCTTGGTTGCTCCCGCGATGCAAATCCCCCCCCCCGCCGAGGCCAACCGCTGCCCTGCTGAGCCTCACCAGGTATCAACCTCACCGCACGTCACTGATCATAAGCACTTCTTATATTTGTCTGTAAGTATAATAAACAATGGAAGGACACTGCATATCCCTGTCCTACCTATGTTCAATGTTGAGTCATTGGCCAATCATTAGTTTTATTTACATGCATTCATTTTCACCGTGTATCACTATCTCAGATTAAACAACCAGGTTTAAACTCCATATTCATAAATTAATTTAAACCTGTATCACATGATTCCTACAAATTAATAAATGTCAATTAATTTTTAAGCCATTTCTCAATAACCTGCTAAAGAGCAAAAATCTGATGTGCATATAATAAAGCCAAATTTTGTTCATTTGTCACTTCTTAAGAGCTGAGATTGTGCAGTGGTTAGAGTGCAGTACTACAGGCTACTTCTGCTGACTGCCAGCTGCCTGAAATTTGGCAGTTTGAATCTGCCAAGGTTGACTCAGTCTTCTATCCTTCCGAGGTTGATAAAATGAGGACCCAGATTATTGGGGGCAATATGCTGAGTCTGTAAACTGCTTAGAGAGGGCAGTGAAGCCGTATATAAGTCTAAGTGCTGTTGCTATTGCTTATACCTTTCCATTCAGAATAGCAATAGCAATAATACCTAGAATTATGTACTGCACTCTCTGACTGATTTACAATGTCAGCATATTGTCCCCAACAATCTGAGTTCTTATTTTACTGACCTTGGAAGCATGAAAGGCTGAGTCAACCTTGAGCCCCATCAGTATCAAATTCCAGACTGTAGGCAGAATTAGCCTGCAATACTACATTTTAACCATTGTGCCATGGCTCCTGGTGAATTTAGAATTCTACTAACACCTTCCCATGTGTACTCAATAAATTAATCACCCTGAAAGTTTTCATTCATCTCTTACTCCCTTTTTATTTGTATATTGGAGAAATAATGGTATTCTTTCTGTTTTATCTTCACACAATTTTAAACAAGTCACATAGCCATTCCATAAGCAAACTATATATTTTAATATTTATTCAGCTGTAGTGTCTAAACCTGCAGATTTACTATTTTACAATATTACAGAGCATTTGTTTTCCACAATTTCTCCCTTTTTTGGCACACATTTCAATTTCACTTTTTTACATTTTTCTATTATTCCCATGTACATCTCTGTAATGCTCCTACTAGCATTCCCTCACTTTAGTTTTATTCCAAATTGTTTCATCAGTTCTCTTTTTTTATTGCTGCAACTCTGTGATTCCAAGTTTAATCCTTTTATTTCCATCAAAATGGCTCTCCCTTTTTTCATTACACCGAGTCTTAACTATTTCTTTCTTTCTTTGACCACATTCTTTGCAACTATAGTTTTCTTTTTGCATACCTTATACAATGGCTTTATCTCATTTTTTACAGTAATAATTTTCTTATTCACATGCCCTTCTTTATCTGCTGTCCCTTTATCCAATTTTATATATCTGCTTTGGCATATACAGATCAGGCCTTGTTATCTGCAATAAACAGTTTTACACATCCATGAAGTTTTACCCATGCTTCTCACAAGCTTCTGTCCATGCCTCTGAAGGTAAAAATACACAATAAGCTTATATATTGCATCTTTTTAGTGATCTATGCCAGTTTCTGTAGCAGCCTTGATCATCTTGGGCACATCTATTAATCTTCTTCCCCCTTATTAGTTTGCTGCATCATATTTTCCCAGTAGCTGTTCTGCTGATACTAACATTTCCATATAAGGCCATTTTTAGAATGAGACTCATAGCCTAATAGATCACCTTTCCCATTAAAGACCCCAAATGATTGCTAGGATCTTTGCCTTGTTGATTGTGATCCATGACCTATATCTAACTGCTGCTGGAAATGAAACTTTTCTATGAAGGGCCACCTTTGAAACAATTTCCACTTACCACATCTCTAGTATTCAGGAGATGCCAACTATAATACTTTAGGTGATTCTTGCAGCAGTAATTTTTTTTTAGCATTTGATTCGGTAGTATATTTTGCATACATTGGAATTTATAAATTTTAAAGTATTATGCTACTTGATCATAACTGATTTTTTTAAAAAAGGTTTATGATCTTTTTTTAAAAAAGTAAATGTTACAAAAAAAACAATGAATGAGAGTTGATGATCAGAAGGAGGAGCTTTATCATTGTGTTTAATCCCATAGGTATTTTACTCACATGGGCCCTAAAATATATTACAAGTAGATAATGTAAAGTAGATTCTGCTATCCGCCATTGCATAGGCATGGGAATTCCATATCATATATCTCAAAGAATATGCATAGATTATAGCAGATTTCCTTAATTTGGGTAACCTCCAGAAGCATATAGACAACTCAGAATTCTCTAGCCAGCATGGCCACAGCTGATAATTCTGGGGATTCTGAGCTACACCAGGAAGTTTTCTATCATAAATAGAGGGTGTTGGGAATAGAGGATGAGGCCAAAAAATGTTGTCTCCCATTCTACCACTGTGTATGTATTTAGAAGGTAAAATTGTTTTTTTCCCTTCCTTCCTTCCTTCCTTCCTTCCTTCCTTCCTTCCTTCCTTCCTTCCTTCCTTCCTTCCTTCCTTCCTTCCTCCCTCCCTCCCTCCCTCCCTCCCTCCCTCCCTCCCTCCCTCCCTTCCTTCTCTGAAATATTTCAGTTATCCCATGTAAAAGTTTATTTAGGCCACAATTGCTGAATCATATAGTTGCATTTACTTAATGAAATAAGGCCCTGGGTAACATTCCTATTTCTGCCCCAAACAAACAACTTTTACATGAAGAATTTCAATCATCGCTATAAAAATTCTGGCCCTACATGCACAATTTATTTACTAGGTAGGATGAGTACAGATAATCCTCAATTTACAACTATTCATTTAGTGACCATTCACTAAATGAATTGAAAAAAAAGTGGCTTATGACTGTTTTTCACACTTATGACATCATCCTCATGTTCACATTATCAAAATTCGGAGACTTGGCAACCAGCATGATGTATATATATATATGATGGTTACGGTGTCCTGGGGTCATATCACCTTCTGACAAACAAAGTCAAGGAAGAAGCCAGATTCACTTTACTAAGAACTGCAATGAATCACTTAACAACTGTGGTAAAACTCACTTAACAACTGTCTAGATTAAATGTGGAAATTTCCGGTTCAATTGTGCTTATAAGTCGAGGACTGTCTGTATAATGGAATGGAATTATTGGCCAAATGCTTAGGAGCACAGCACCTATGAGCACAGCGATTGTGGGTGCACCTCGGTACACCCACGTTACACCTATCCTCTGCGAGCTGCACTGGTTACTGATTGGTCTCCAGATACGCTTCAAGGTGCTAGTTGTCACTTATAAAGCCCTTCATGGTATTGGACCTGCGTACTTGAGAGACCGCCTGCTGCCAATTACCTCCCAAAGACCCATTAGATCACACAGGGCTGGCCTTCTCCGGGTTCCGTCTACCAGCCAATGCCATCTGGCTACTACCTGAGGGAGGGCCTTCTCTGTGGCAGCTCCGGCCCTTTGGAATGAACTCCCCGCAGAGATTCGGACCCTCACCTCTCTCCAGGCCTTCTGAAAAGCCGTTAAAACCTGGCTGTGTCGGCAGGCCTGGGGTTGATGAGTTCCGTCCCCCTCTCGATTTGTGTGTCTGTTGGTTATTTTTAAATGCTTGTATTTGTAGTTTTTGTGTTTCCCTTTCCCCCCTTGGGTTTGTGCGCCGCCCTGAGTCCCGCTGGGAATAGGGCGGCATATAAATAAAACGAAACCTAAACCTAAACCTTCAGATGTCACATACTGCCACTGTTCTGACATTGCTGGATCTGTTAGCAAAAATTGGTATTGTGTCTAAAACAGTTGCTGTTATTAACAGGTTAAGCTGCTAGAATGTTGAGAGAGAGGCTGGCCCAGCTTTTAGTACATTTTGTTGTAATCATCCCCTAGATGCCTTGTTGGAAATCAATTCAGGTTCAAAACTGGCTAGAATTGGGAGGTCAAGGCTTTGGCAGACTAAATATTTTATCTTCTGCTCATGTCTGGAGCTTTTAAAGAAGCATATTGGGAGCTTTCTTTCTCGTAGCCCATCTGGACAAAGATGATTGGGCTAGTCATGTTGCCCGGGTTAGGACAAGGTTAAAATCAATTATAATCAATTATTAAGAGTCTTCTGTGGCAGTACAGCTTAAAAGGAATTCTTTTCTTTAAAAAAAAAAGAAAGCATTGCTGGATGCTGAAATATGAATGTCTTCGTTTCTAGCAAAAGATTTCTTTAAATTTAAAATACCAACTTTACAGCAAATGGTAATAAATTTCTAGGACAACTGCATCTCTAGATCCCCATATTTTAGGATAGAGAGAAACCACTGACAGAGAGAAAGAAAGAGAGCATTGAGAAAGCAGGAAGGGCAGAGAAGATAAGATTGCAGAAATAATTTTTGGTTCTTGGTTGAAAAAAAATCTTATTATTGTGTCTGAGCCATTAGACACTAGGGAACGATTTATAATTTGGCAAGCCCAGTTAGTTTTTCAAGATTTTATGCCAATTTTACTCCCTTGCTCACTATCTAAATGCTAATTTTACAAGGTTCTCTTTCTATCTCTCCTCTCACCCCGACTTTCTACTTTTTCTCTCAAGAAGTTCAGTGCTCGAGTCCTAAAATATATATTTTAAAAATGCATACATCATGCATATATCTCTCAGCCTACAGTGTTTTCCTAGGGCTGTTAAAAATATCTTAAGTCGCTTCCTATTAAATTAGGGACGGATGAGTTACTTTACACTACATTATATCTTTCGGTACTAGGAGTGCAGGCTTCAAGCTGGCTTCACCCACTCTTGCCTGACAATCACCACTACTGCTTCCTTTATGGGGTTTCAATTGATTGCTTTGCCCTTCCTAGGAAGGATTCTTCCTAAGATTCCCTTGGGCCACCCTCATTTTCTCATGCCATTTGGTTTCCACTTAACAAGTTCCTGAGACACTTCATGCACTAAGATCAGAACAGTTTCTGTCCACAATATCTAAAGTATTTCCTTCTTGCAGTGTTGGTTTAGGAAAAAAATACATGGCATCTTTGTCTGAATGTTTCTAAAGCTGTTTCAGAAAGGAAATGGGATGAAGATGATCATGATGAAGATGATGATGATTTTAAGGGAATGTGGCTTTCTCAGATGAAGTGGATCCATACTTGGAAGCAAGCATCTTAGAAGGATTCCCTAAGGATGCTATCTTCTCTTGACTTGTTATTCTGAACATCCCTGCCTAAATCTGTTTTTTCATAATATTCTGAGAAAGAAATCAAGGACATATAAACACAGATCTGTTCCAAATAGTACTTTTAGTACTCCTTTAGAGTTCCAGAAATTCGAGGACACAAAAGGAGGCTTTTTGGCAGATTCAAAGACAAGACCTTAGTAGCTTCCTTTCAGAAGTTAACACAGTTCTTTAAAACAAATGCCTGTTTGTTTGATGGCAGATACTGACAAGATCTTGGCTTTCTGTTAACATACGTTCTCCTCTCATCCAAAATAACAACAACCAGAATTACAACAGCAGCAGCAGCAACAACAACAACAACAACCAATTATCAGTTTCATGTTACCTACAGCAGAAAGGGGAATTCAAATTCATATTTTTGATGTGATTTGTAGAAACACCAAGCTGTAAATTTTAAGGATTAATAACTGAGGTGCACAAGAAGATTCTGCTGAATATATAACATTAAGGACATAGGAAAAAATACACAGAGAGATACATACATGCCTATTTATTTTATTAATGCTCTGGAACACATAGTACAGTTCTTATGTATTCCTTTAGCACCAGAAACCTGAACCAATTACCAGTCCTCAAAAGAGAATTCTAAAAAAAAGAATTGTTATTTTTGTTTGTTAGTGTCTAGTTCATTAAGCACTGTTTGCAAGTTCCTGGTAACAGGATTACTATTGACAATTTCATTAGAACCATAATTCAACCACAACTAAGCTTTCCAGAGAGACTTGTCAATGTCCTACCTATAATCCATCCACCTGTCTTAGACTAGCACTAAAATGAGGAAATAAACTCTTTCAGGATAAGTAAAAACTTCAAAATCACACAAGAGATGTTTACTTCATGTCACCATTGCAAGATACAGACTTTCATAGTATTGGTAAATATTACAATTTGACCTGCAAGTACTAAAACAATGGTCCCCAATTGTGGCCCATGGAATACTGATATATCATGAGGTTGCTGAAGGTGATCTATGGGAATAAATGAAGTATAATGCTGCCGAAATATAAATCAATATTCTTAATTTCTATTCAAGGCTGCAGTGTTTTTTCAATGTAATTTGCTTCATAAATTTCCCTGTGTAATATCACTGGGTAATGTCTTGAAGGGATTTCAACTGCTTTGTTACATCTCATATCAAATTAGACATTCCCCATTATTTTTAGTTGGCAGAAAGCGGTTAGCTGATTAAGCTGGATGGAGAAATTTACTATTGTTAACTATTAGCTATATTTGTATAACCCACTCACTGAATTAATCCATTTCATAAAGTTTTCATAATATATTGAATCATAAAACATCTGAATATATAAATATACATAAATGACACACTAAGTTAAAATACTCTCCCCTCCCCCCACCAAAAAGGAAAACAATCTCACTTTGTATGACCTTAAAACAAGTTAAGATTAGATTGTGAATGTACCTGACGGGACTTGAACTGACTTAATTAAGCTTTTGCATTATGTTGTATTTCTTTATTTATTAAACTTATATGCTGACCATCTTCCCTATATATATCAAGGCAGTTCAATTACTAGCATCAGAAATGGAACAGCTATTTAAGAGAGATGTTTTTACATTTGAATTCCTAAACTGAGCAATAGGAATTAGATTCCATTGATTCCCAAGGGGGACAGTTTTTCAAGGCTGTTTAAAATTAGGTTCCAATTCTATGAGATTGTCAAAGTCTTAGAGCAGTTGTCTCTGTTCAACTTTGTAAATATGTAAAGTAAAAAAAAAAGAAGAGGAAAAAAGGCTGGAGGTGCAGGATCCAAGAATCCTTATGCTATTAATTTCACGAATGAGGTTATTGAACTAAAGTGGCTAGATTTGATGAGCTCCATTCACTTCTACTCCCTCATCCAGATGAAAGGACTTAGCAGTTAGCATCATCCCTACACATTTTCAGGCATATCATCTCATCTTCACTGTTGATCTAGTTCTAATATAATCTATATCACCAATACACTAAAGTGCACTATGTGGAAAAACAAGCCACTCTTTGCAAAAGTAAAAAAAAAAACAACCATGAAACTTGCCATTAGCAAAGGTATAACTGCTGGAGAAAGATTTCAGCATCCTCAGAAATACTGCCATGGATTTTAAAGTAGCCATGCTTGGCCAAAGGTAATATCAAGTGCATTGTGAAATCATTTACCTGTCATCCATGAGGATGTCCACAACTATGGCTTAAAGATGAAATAATGATGTATTAATTTGTATTAATTATTTCTATTGTATTAATTAATTTGTATGATACCTCTCATGAATAAAACTGATGTGATTAGCAGTTTCAACAAAGGGACCTCTCAAAATTGACTCCTGACTTGTTCCCTTGTTCCATATGGGCAAGCCCATATGTTCTGACTGCAACTCCTACCATATTTACCTGGAACAAGCCTGATCAGCTTAAAGAAAATTTATGTGATGCCTCTAAGTTGTTCGCGGTGTTTTTGTAGGGAGGATGAACCAGTTTGTTAACACACCACAACAATGTATTGTTAATATAGTTTATGGCTAATTAGCCTTTCTGTTTGTTTGTTACCTTTGAATCAGAGTTGACTCTTGGCCAAGTCAACAAGTCCTTGCAATTTGCTTCACAAGGTTTCTTGAAGGTGGTTTGCCATTGCTTTCTTCCTAAGGTTAAGAAAGAGGTGATGCTGCTGACTTTGTGCCTAAGGAGGAACTAACGTTTCTAGCTTGATGCCTTAACCATCACAACAAACTGGTTCTGTCTTAGACGTCAGTTGCAAGCCAGTTTGAGAAACCACCAAAGTAACAAATCATTATTACATTTTATGGATTAATTAAAGATTACATCACAATGTCACAGCTAAATTTTCAACATAGCAACTACTATTCAGGTAATTGCTTACTGCATTTCAATTCCTGCTGCATTGTTTGCAAGTACAACTATAACTATGCATTTAAGCATTTTCTTCATCTATCACTGTAGTTCCTAGAGACTAATGCCAATGTTACATTACTCATCTTTGAAGTGCCACAAGACTCAACCATTTTTCCTGTAACACATTAACATGGCTATCCCTCTGCATAAAACCTTGGGTGTTCCCCAAGTATTTGATCCTCAACGATCTAGTATCGCTAAATTCAGATACATTTGATGTTTGCCCAACTGTAGTTGTTGTAGTCTCACTTGGCAACAATGGCTCATGCTTATCTTCACTTTATTGGACTACAACAATGAGATGCATCTTGGACTGAAAACCATTTGGAAATTATAGATTTCAAAATTTCACAAGTCTTCATCTTGTGAAAATCACAACAGCTGTATTATATCTGTCCTGCAAACCAGGCCCTGCTTACTAATCATTTTTGAAGTGCAGTTTTTAATGTACGTGCTGAGCTCTGAGGTGCATCCCAAATTGCTCTCTCAGTATAGAATCAACCTTTCTGGTACGTCTTACCAACACTGATTGATGGCCTGCCACTATAGAGAGAAATAATTGGGGCTGGCCAACAGTATTTCTCTATTTTATGGAATAACCTCTCCCTCAAGGCTAGGTGAGTATTTATTTCAATAGCTGTTCATTTTACCTAAAACAAAATAGTTCCACAGGGCATTTGGAAGTTGAATGCAGATGTTTAAGGAGAGGGAGGTATACTAGGAATAGATAGTGGCTATGTGTGTGCAGTTGAAGTCCTTCTACTTTTTAATGTGTATTACACATGTAATGCATGTGAAAAGACCTGGGACTCTTATCATATGGCCATCCTGCCATCTTGATTTTTTAAAATATTTTTTTTAATTTTTAATTTAAAACAAATACAACATCCTTCTTTACATGCTATAGAAAGTGTATCAGTTGGTTACAAAAAGACTTTCATGCATCTCCTCCACAGTCAGCAAACATAATTCATATTAACTTAAGCATTTTAACTCAAATATTCATACATGTCACCATTATCATATCTCCATTTTCATTTAACTATAATTGTTTAAGCGTCCTTCATCATAAAATATACCAAAATTTAATACATAACCATATACTGGCCTTTCAATTACTATTTCTAAAATCCTCCACTAACACTAAATCCTATTATGTTCTATTCTAGCTAAACATCCATAATATTTAATAACAAAGTTTTCTAATCCTCCTTTCCAAATCGCTATCTAAATTTTACATCCAGTTTCCTTATGTTATACCCCTATCTCTATATACATTGTTATTCTTATCCCTCTTTTATTTAACTATATTCTATATCATAACATTTTCTCCCAATAATCAAAACTTTAATGTATCTAACATTATTATTGTTGTTGTTGTTGTTGTTATTATTATTGTTGTTGTTGTTATTATTATTATTATTATTATTATTATACAATTGTATCACAGCAGCCAGTTGTTTCGCCGGATTTGGCATTGGTTACTAGTCGGGCCCCACCCAGGGGCCTAGGACGTCGTAACGTATTTTCGTAATATGCGTGCAGATCCAAGCAGTGTGGCTTTTTGCATTTGACTGATGGTGATTTTGTCAATTTTTAACTGTTTTAAATGTAATTCCAGTGCTTTTGGAATAGCACCCAGTGTGCCAATTACCACTGGAATTACCACTGCTGGTTTGTGCCATAGTCGTTGAATTTCGATTTTTAATTCCTGGTATTTCGCGATTTTTTCATGTTCCTTCTCGGCGACCCTGCTATCACCTGGTATTGCGATGTCTATGATTGTGACCTTATTTTTCTCAACCAGTGTGATGTCTGGTGTATTATGCGCCAGTATTTTGTCGGTTTGTATACGGAAATCCCACAAGATCTTGACCATCTGATTTTCAGTGACTTTTTCAGGCTGATGTTCCCACCAGTTTTTTGCTGTTTTGATATTATAATTTTTGCACAAATTCCAATGGATCATTTGTGCTACTGAATTGTGCCGCAATTTATAATCAGTCTGCACGATTTTTTTACAGCAGCTGAGTATGTGATCAACAGTTTCATCAGCTTCTTTGCAAAGTCTGCATTTGGCATCATCAGAGGATTTTTCGATTTTGGCCTTAATGGCATTTGTATTATTATTGTACAATTGTATCACAGCGGCCAGTTGTTTCACCGGATTTGGCATTGGTTACTAGTCGGGCCCCACCCAGGGGCCTAGGACGTCGTAACGTATTTTCGTAATATGCGTGCAGATCCAAGCAGTGTGGCTTTTTGCATTTGACTGATGGTGATTTTGTCAATTTTTAACTGTTTTAAATGTAATTCCAGTGCTTTTGGAATAGCACCCAGTGTGCCAATTACCACTGGAATTACCACTGCTGGTTTGTGCCATAGTCGTTGAATTTCGATTTTTAAATCCTGGTATTTCGCGATTTTTTCATGTTCCTTCTCGGCGACCCTGCTATCACCTGGTATTGCGATGTCTATGATTGTGACCTTATTTTTCTCAACCAGTGTGATGTCTGGTGTATTATGCGCCAGTATTTTGTCGGTTTGTATACGGAAATCCCACAAGATCTTGACCATCTGATTTTCAGTGACTTTTTCAGGCTGATGTTCCCACCAGTTTTTTGCTGTTTTGATATTATAATTTTTGCACAAATTCCAATGGATCATTTGTGCTACTGAATTGTGCCGCAATTTATAATCAGTCTGCGCGATTTTTTTACAGCAGCTGAGTATGTGATCAACAGTTTCGTCAGCTTCTTTGCAAAGTCTGCATTTGGCATCATCAGAGGATTTTTCGATTTTGGCCTTAATGGCATTTGTGCGGATAGCTTGTTCTTGCGCAGCCAGGATTAGTGACTCTGTTTCTTTCTTTAATGTACCTGTTTTTAACCATAACCAAGTTTGTTCACTGTCCACTTTATCTTTTATTTTTTCCAGAAATTGACCATGCAGTGCTTTGTTCTGCCAACTCTCCATTCTTGATTTTATCACATCTTTTCTGTATTCTTGTTTTGTCTGTTGGGCCTTCAGTAGATTTTTGTTCTTTACTTCGATTAATAGATGTTCTTGACTTTCTTTTAAATAATCAGCCAGTGCATGTTTTTCTTCTTCAACTGTTTGCTTCACTTGTAATAATCCTCTGCCACCTGATTTTCGGGGCAGATATAGTCTATCAGTATCACCACGTGGATGTAAACTGTAGTGCATTGTCATTAGTTTCCTGGTTTTTCGGTCCAAAAGGTCCAAATCAGCTTGTGTCCAGTTAACTATGCCAGCTGTGTATCTTATAACTGGTATTGCCCAGGTATTTATGGCCTTGATTGTATTTCCACCATTCAATTTAGATTTCAAAATTTTCCTAACTCTGTTGGTGTACTCTCGCCTGACAATAGTTTTTACTTCTCCATGCTTGATGTTATCCAACTGCAGAATGCCTAAGTATTTGTAGGCTTCATTTTCTTTGCATTTAATTAGTTGGCCATTGGGCATTTCAATTCCCTCAGATGCAGTGATTTTGCCCCTTTTTATGGATACAGTGGCGCATTTTTCCATGCCAAACTGCATTGAAATATCGGTGCTGAATACTCGGACTGTGTTTGTCAATGATTGGATTTCTATTTCTGACTTTCCATAGAGTTTCAAATCATCCATATATAGTAAATGTGAAATTTTTTCAGCTTCTTTGGCTGTTTGGTAGCCTAATTTCATTTTTTTTTAAGATTACTGATAGTGGGATCATTGCGATGATGAAGAGAAGAGGTGAAAGTGAATCACCCTGGAAAATTCCTCGCTTGATATTAACAATTCCGTAGATCTCATTCCCTACTTCCAACTCAGTTCTCCATTGTTTCATCGCCTTTTCAGTAAAGGATGTAATATTTTTGCTAATGCCAGTTGTTTCTAAGCATTTTATGATCCAACTATGTGGCAGTGAGTCAAATGCCTTTTTGTAATCAATCCAGGCCATATTCAAGTTTGTTTTTCTGTTCTTACAATTTTCTAATATCATTTTATCAATTAGAAGCTGATCTTTTGTGCCCCTGCTCCTTCTTTTGTTGCCTTTTTGCTCTACTGGCAAGATGTTGTTTGTTTCCAAATAATCCATCATGTTATCTGCAATAATGCCTGTGAGTAATTTGAAGGTTGTTGGCAAGCATGTTATTGGTCTGTAGTTTTCAGGTGTTGTTCCTTTAGTTGCATCTTTCTGAATCAAGTATGTTTTTCCAGTTGTCAACCATTCATCAATTTGGCCCTTTTGTAAAATTTCATTCAGTTGCCTGGCCAATATTGCATGTAAACTGGTCAGATATTTGAGCCAGAAACCATGTAATTGGTCCTTTCCAGGTGATGTCCAATTCTTTACCTTTTTAACTCGATTTTTGACCATCTCAGTTGTTATTTCTAATACTTGCATTTGTTTGTTGCCAATGCTTTTCTCAAATTCATGTATCCACTTTGCTTCCTTGTTGTAGTCCTTTGCATTTTCCCACAATTCTTTCCAGAATTCAACTGTGGCCTGTTTTTCTGGTTTTTCACTTTTGGTGTCACCATTTACATTAAGACTTTGATAAAAACGCCGTTGGTCTGATCGAAATTGCTGATTTTGTTTATATTGGATGATTCGTGCCTCATATCTTTCAATTTTTCTAGCTGTTGCTGTTATCTGCTGTTTTACAATCTCTACAGCTTCATTGATGTTTCTTGTATCCAATCTATATCTCCTGATTAGCCGATCTATGATTTTGCTGTTTTTAAGCCATTGCTCATGCATGTTCTTTAAGTTGCTAGCATCTTCCCTTATTTAATGCTTTTTCCATTGTGTGACTAGGTGCTTTGATTTTAATGCCTAGTTCTTTAGTGACTAAAATGGTTAATGCAGTGCTTTCAACAATTGAATCGGGATCCATCTTGGAAACGAATCAGTTAATGTACAGTGCACTGTACATTAACTGATTCGTTTCCAAGATGGATCCCGATTCAATTGTTGAAAGCACTGCATTAACCATTTTTATAATAGGGGGCAAAATTTTCTTAGGCACAGTATTTAATGATGGTAAATGTTGCCTTTCCTCATTAGACAGAAAATGCTCCATGATCTTGTCCTTCAATTCTTTTTGTTTTTGAGTTTGTTCATCAGTTGGTTCAGTGATATCTGGTTCTGGTAGTAGTGTTATTTCCTCCCTGACATCTTCTTCTGGGAGTTCTACTACAATGTCTTTAGTTGTGTCTTGAGTTTTGGTTGTTTCTGCTTGTGATGTTGTTTTTTTATTTTTGAAAATTGTCTAAATTTCCTCAAGTTCAACTTCACTAAACATTTTATTCTGTATAATAAATCACCTTTGATCTGCTAGTCGTTCACTAACATTTGAATCTGGATATTGTTGTTTCCATAATTCATACATTCGCTTTAAATAGCCTCTTTTTTCTGGCTCTGAGTTGTAATAACAGGCCATTATGGCACGATTTTCATCTGCACTATATTTTTGTCATTTTGTTGGCTGGTCCACTTGTAGCCCACTTGTCGACGGATGCCCAGGGACCTCAACATCCGCCGCGGCCTTTGTTAACCCGCGTGACGACCGATGTGGTATAGAATTTTTATTCGTTTCTTTCACCATGTTATATGGGTTGGCGGTTTTTTTTTATGGGGTCAGGTTGCCAGCCTGATCCCAACCCTCCTCCTTTCTCATCTGGGCTTGGGACTGGCAACGGCGGAGTTGTTGTTGTTGTTGTTGTTGTTGTTGTTATTATTATTATTATTATTATTATTATTATTATTATTATTGTATAATCCAAAGGGGTTGCTAATCTTCCTTATATGGGTTTCCATTCAATATTCATATCCAATTATACTTATCATAACACTACACATTGTATACATTAGTAACATTATCAGTTATTTATTTAAGCTATATCTATTGTTAAGTTCACTAAATTTAACTAGTTTAAATTATATTCTTTCATCTATCAACCTGTATGTTTCCAATAGCAAAACAGACTTATATCTTCTGCCATTTGTGGTGCCAGTCTTCTAATCATCTTCTTGATCTGCTTTATATAGACTCCTCTTAGCAACTCCTTGCTTATAAGATCTCTCATATAATCTTGATACCCTCTTTCTGTTTCCTTATTCAGCTTATCTTTGATTGTCAGCAGTCTTATCAATGCTTTTGCTAATAGAATTTCTCTCTTTATTTTATTTTTTTAATATATATATTTTATTATGTTTTCATTCTATACAATCACATATTCACTGTGCTTAATCAGGGCATATAACATTGAATATAGAAAATGCCCTCTACAATACAAACCCAGTATACCACCTTGACCCGCCATACACCCTCTTTCAACCCCCTCCAACTTTCATTCTTCCTTCTCACACACCCCTCTACGCCTACTTCCCCTCCCCTTCTTTTAACCTTGACCCTATCACACCCTCTCCATTCCCTCCCTCCCTTCTCCTCCTCCTCTCTCTCACCCTCTCCACCCTCCTTCTTCTTTCACTCGACTCTTTCCTTCGGTATCTATTACCTTCCAGTATATTCGGTTTGTTCTATTTTCACACTAACATTGAAAAGCCACAGTATACAAATACAATCATGGAATTTAACACATATTGTATTTCCCCCCTCCCCCCTCCCCCTAAATCCCCACCTCCCTTCCCTCCCCCCGACTTCCCAAAGACCATACGTGGTATAACTTTTGAACAATCACAGTCTAAAATATCTCTACATTGAACACAGCTTCTTACTGTTACCCAAATTTTAAACAATTTAAATTATTACTGATACTAAGCATAAGCTATCTGGAGTTTCTTAGTCCCATATTTACTTTTTATGTAATCAATCCATTTTTTCCAGTCTCATTTATATCTCTCGTTTGAATGTTCTTTGAGATATGCAGAGATTTTGGCCATTTCAGCTAAGTTCATAACTTTCAAAGTCCATTCTTGAATTGTAGGTAAATCTTTCTTCTTCCAATACTGCGCCACCAAGAGTCTTGCTGCCGTTATTAAATACAGAACCAAATTAGTCTCTGCTGCTGTAAAATCAGTACATATACCCAGTAAAAACAACTGGGGGGTAAATTTTATCCTTCTTTTAAAGATGTTTTGCAGGATCCACCATATTTTTATCCAAAATGCCTTGACATTACGACATGTCCACCATATATGAAAATATGTAGCATCACAAGAACCACATCTCCAACATTTAGGTTGAACATTTGGATACATAGAGGCAAGCTTTTTAGGATCTAGGTGCCATCTATAAAACATCTTGTAAAAATTTTCTCTCAAGTTTTGTGCTTGTGTAAATTTCACATTTCTTACCCAGATTCTTTCCCATGTTTCAAGCATTATTGGTTCCTCGATATTCTGAGCCCATTTTATCATACAATCCTTAATCAGTTCCGTTTCTCTCTTTAAATACATAGATTCTTTGGTTTTTTCTTCTTCTGTATCTTGCCCTCTGAATAAATCTCCTCTCCATTTAATTCCTCTTTCAGTATTCCATTCTTTCTATTTTCAGAGACAAACCAATCACCATAAATATCAGCAGGTTTAATCTCTTTATATTCATTTTCCACTTTGATTTTTTGAGTTTTAACCACTCCATTTTGCATTTGATAGACATCCTCAATTTCTTCATCATATTTTGTTGTTATATGCTCTAAATCTTCCAGTTTTTTTCTATCCTTTCATATGTATTTGATAGTTTCTGTATTTCTGAGAGTATCTTTTGCAAACTTGAGATTTTTGTTTTCTTTTGTAATTGTGTCATTCTCTCAGCTAACAAACACAGCTGCTCTAGCTTGGAATGTTAATAAAATTAAAACATTGATTCACAAAGAACATTTGTTTTCACTTTTCTCTGGTTAAAAATATACTTCAAAGGGACATCTGTGTGCTTCTCTTCTTATCACTCTCTGTAGCCAAGCAGTGAAACCTTGTAGCGCTAAGTCAAAACAATCAGTGGAGAAAAAAAAAGTGTTCCATTTTCAATACACAAATTCCAATCCCCAAACCCTCCCAGCCTCTGAGCAGCAGTAATACCATTGTAAATCTAATTTCTTTTCTATCGTTTTTGTATTTCAAGTTAGAAAAAAGAGTCCAATCTTTAAATGAGTTAGAAAAATACCCATAGCAACGAAAGAGGAAAATTTTAGTCCATAGGTTACTGTTCTGTCCCCCCCTTCATGGCTCGTTAACAAACGCAGGCAAGCAACTTAAAAGGAAGTCTTTCTTTATCAGTTTTCAGTTCAAACTGGCTTCCAGCCCAGAAATAACATAAATACAAGTCTCCGACAAGAATGCAAAACAAAAACTCTTACAAGCACTGCACTTCTTCCACCGTCTCCACGGATCAGGTTTACATGAAAGACTAAAGCACTTATCCAAGTGTAACAGGCATAAATCACGATTAATAATCAAGCAATGTTGTACCAAACAAGGAACACACGAAGGAACGACGTTGACTCCAGCAACTGGGCCGTGGCAGCATCCGTCCTTTTATCGCCAAACCTGCCTCCCACAAGCCCCAGCTGCATTCTGAATTTCATATCCCGAAAAGACTCTCAGCAGAACTGCTGAGTCACAACAGGTTACAGAGAACAATAAAAGAAAAAATAGAAAAAAACTTAATCCATCCATTTCAAAAGGCTTGCATAAATTCCATCCATGAAGATAGCATTTAAAAAGTAAGATAACCACTGTCCAAAACCATTCCAAATTTAATTCTGCAGCTTGATTCATCTGTTCTCCAATTTAGATTAATTTTAAGTTTTTTATAGGCAGTCTCTTTTTAAAACAGTAAAAGTTCCTCAGCAGCTGGAAACACTTTCTCTTTCCGTATCCTTCTGCTTTGGAGTTACCCCGACTTCATCAGCCTTGGCTGGATTTTTTTGTAGCCAGCTTGAAGAACTTCTCTTGCTTCTTTCAGGGACTTTGCGATGTTCCTAAGGTCAGCAAGACATATTCTTCCTATTCACCATCTCTTCGGAACTGTTTAGGTCCAATTGGACCACCCAGCGACAAAAGTATTGGCAAGTATTGATTTTTTGACCATCTTATGGATACCCTTGGTTGAGTGGATATCATTGAATGCTTATGCAGATTACACTGCTGTATAAAAGGAATGAATAAATAAATATTAAAATCAAAACTTTATTAACCAAACTAATCTAGGAGTGATTGCCACCTCATGCTGAGGACCTGAGTAGTAGAAGCCATTTTCCGATATATATTTCCCAAAGACACTGTCCAATTAAACCAGGAAAAATCCCTTCAAAGCCTTGAAAAAGACCACTTGGAGAGAAAGCTGAGCTTCTTCCCTCTTCACCAAGTAACTGTGTGCAAGAAACCACTGCATGGTTCAATGATCAAAACAGAAACACCTGAGTAGGCCTGGGGGCATGCTTGTCTATTTCAGCATGCAATTTTAATTTTCAGCTTTTCCAAACTGTGATTAGTTATTTAATTGTGCATCCAAATTTGGTTGATGCATTTGCACATGTAATTAATTATGATTTATTTAAAACCACTCAGCAAAGCTTTGTTCATCAATTTTCTACAAATCAAATTATGGAAGGGTAGATTTGATTTCTTTTCTGCCTACCCCCCTCCATTTCAAATATTCACAAATTGTTTTGATTTATTCTTTAAATGACTGCCCAAGGGTAAAGACAAGGCCTTTCAAAGATAAAAGCTATAAATGCTGTAAAAGATTAGCACCAATCTAGAGGCAACTTTGTGTTCTAAAACCAAAAGCTCCTGATCAGAATTGGGAACCAGGACAGTCATCCTATGAACTGTAAATAAGTAAACTTGCTCCCAAAAGTGCATTATTTAAACTATGCATTCTTATGAGCTACTTTGCAGCAGAAACAATACTGAGTGCTTAATTTTTCACTTGGGAATAATTTCTAGGTTCTCTATACAGAAAAAAAGTTGTCATGTCTCAATTTATCCTGAAGGTTAGAAGTGAACAAAGCATATCTCATAAATATTTTGTTTCTCCTTTTGCTCAGGATCCCAAGATTGTGCTCGAAAACTTTATCTAAATTCATCAATAAAGTGTTATTTTTCACTGCATGATTTTTATAATGTTGAGATGAGTTAGTGAACTAAGGATTAATATATGTGCACTAAACTCCAGTAGACTTGATTCAACTTTTTCACATTTTACAATATCCTGAATCTTGATACCACTCCTAAACACTGTTAACACATTCAGTTCCATCTCTTCTGGTGAAACCATTGTATTGTTATCATATCTTTTCTGGTCCTTGCAAGCTCTCTCTATAAAGAGAGAGGGAGGGAGGG
Source organism: Thamnophis sirtalis (assembly GCF_051295495.1). Taxonomy (NCBI): domain Eukaryota; kingdom Metazoa; phylum Chordata; class Lepidosauria; order Squamata; family Natricidae; genus Thamnophis; species Thamnophis sirtalis. The sequence goes on along the minus strand of NW_028261386.1, from coordinate 30,348,292 downwards.
AGGGAGGGAGGGAGGGAGAGGGAGGGAGGGAGAAGGAGGGAGAGGGAGGGAGGGAGAGGGAGGGAGGGAGAGGGAGAGGGAGAGGGAGAGGGAGAGGGGGAGGGAGGGAAGGAGGGAGAGAGAGAGAGAGAGAGAGAGAGAGAGAGAGAGAGAGAGAGAGAGAGAGAGAGAGGTGGAACTACAGAAGTTTAACTTCTGTTTAAAGTTCATCCATTCAACATTAAAGTTCTGGGTATTCCCAGATTTACACTAGCCATCTTCTTCATGTGTTCTCTCAAAGTGAGGAAGAAATACCTTTTTCTTCAAACAGACGATGCAATTCCTGGTTTTTTTCCCAACTTCAGGATTGTAATGAAAGCTGGAGCTGATTTAATTCTTTTATTGCCAAACTAAATGATCTGGCCATGAATGGACTCTCAGCACTGTGACAGTTCAACACAAGGAACTATTAGTTCTTTTACTGATAACATGGCAGAATTGTGGAGACTCAGAGGGAAATGTTATACCATATAACAATAATTGTTGGAGGGAGCATGTCAATGTTGATCTCATCTCAAAAATGTGAAGACAGTGTTGGGCTGAACGTTGACTATCCCAGAACATGCAGTTTCAAATGAACTGTGTTCTGCTTCCTTCATTTTTTGTGCTTCAATTAAACTTCCCAGGAAATCACCATGAGGGCAGTCCTTCTTCAAATGAAAAAAAAATGAGTAGCCCAGGAACATTCAGAGAGATGGAAAGAGATGTTACAGAAAACAGCTACCCCAGCGGCAACATTCTGTACTGGTTTCAATAATAAAGACAACACCGAGAGAAATTTGAAAGAAATGCTGAAGCACCCTGGAAATAAAGTTGAAGAACAAAACTGTTGAGAAATTGCAAACACACTCTGGCACAGCCCTAATGTTAATTAGCAATGGTGAACATACTAACTTATACTAACGAGCTGAAGCATTCAAAAGACCTTCATTATGCTGATCACTTGCTGTCTCAGTCTCTCTCAGAGTCAGGCAGAAAAAATAAAATTATATCTGTCCCATAAGGGGCAGGAGAAGTAACAAAGAACAAGGTTTCACTAGGGGAGTCCAATCTCTTTCCTTGGGAAATTGATGTTCACCATAACTTTTGTTACATTAGACTGAAACAGAACCACCAGAAGGAAAGTGGTTTTGATCATAAGAAAACTGGTTTCATTCTCACCCCCATTTTTAGCTAAGATTCTCACTGATCTTTATTCAGTGTCTAGCAAGACACACTTTTAAAATATATGTAGAGAGCTGACGTCTACATGGTATAAAGGTGACACTGGAGAAATGGCACTAGAATTTTGAGCACTTCCCTTTGGGTTTTTAGGAGGTTTGTTAGGTTAGGGCAGGAATGTCAAATTCGTGGCCCGGATGCTGGCCACACTCACCCCTAGTTTAGAGAAGGGGAAGAAAGTCACCATATGTCACGTGACAACAATGTGATGCTGTGAGTTTGACACCCCTGGGTTAGGGAATTTGAAATTGATGTGTCATGTATCTCATTGTATTAACTCTATTGGAACCTTAACACATCATTTCTCTTTATTTTCCTACACTGGTCTGACCTTAGGGGCCCCCAAGCATGGTAGAAAAGAAATTTGGGCAACCAGTGGATTATCCAACAATGTTTTACCTTCCCTTTACTGGGGTGGGGGGAAGGGAAAGCCATTTTTATCTTTGATGAAAGGAAATTTTTTAGTAAAAAGTGGAGAACTAAAGGAAAATTAAGAAAAAGGCCCACTTAATTCAGATGAAACTTGTTTCCAATCTGCTTATAATACAGGATGCTTACATCATTAGGGAGCCTTGTCACGAATGTCCATATCCACATAGCCATAGTTCCTACATTCACATATAATATTAAAATAGTTTTTTAATATTAATTTATTAAAGACACTTGAGCCTGATGCACAACAGCTATAATTGTTGAGATTATTAAGCTATATAAATTATTAATGCAGTGTTGTATGTGAGCATAGTCAGTGTAAGGCATCCCAGAGTCAGCCACAATCTTGGCATTTTAATGTGTCACTTCTGTCAACAACCAAACTTGCTTTCCCACAGTCAAAGTGTCTACCAAGGATGATAAATTTCGGAATAAATACCTACATCTAGAATGTGCATCTAAGATGAATAGTGCATAGCTCTCTCCAGCATTTCCATTCTTCATCTTTTCTGCATCTGATTGTTCTTCTATTTATATGCCCCCAAGAAATTCATCTATTGGAGTTTTGTTATTAAATTCTTGTGGTTACCAAATATGTAGCAGTATTAAAAAAAATGAAAGTTGTTCCGAAATAAGGGTAGTTAAAATTCAGAAAGAGAAATTCCTTAATTAACTTAATAAAATTACTAATGGAAGCATTTTAGCTGCTAAATTTAATTTACTTGTCAAGATACCCAGCTACAAAGAGTAGAGAAGAGTTGAGACTCTGCTTTCCATTATCATGTGTTCTATTATAGAATAAATTTGCTTAAAATGAAATATATCACCAAAAGCCATCAATGACATCTTAATTTGGAACAGTCAGTTGAAAAATAATTAGACTGTGAAGCAATCAGTTCTAGTAAATCAGTGCTTCCTTTTACACAAACATACATTTCCCCTATGCATCAACAGGAAAGGCATTCAGATAGGTAAGTCATCAAGGATTTGATGAATTTTGAAATAAGAGTTAAACCATTGTTGTTCTTTTTTAGTTTGGGCTTCACATATTTTAGCACCAGGATTGCTGATATAAATATTGGTGGCCTATGTGTCCCCTAAAAAAATCTTTAATATTGTGTTGCATTCAAATGCCTGATCCCCAGAAACTGATTTTAAGTCAAATTCTTTTAAGGGCAAAGAACTTCCCAGCATTCTTTTTTCTATAGCACAACAGCCATTTGGCATCTGATAACTCTAGGAAGTGGTGTCAGCTTCGCATCTGCAAAATAGGAATAATTTGGCATGAACTTAGTAGGATTTATGCTAACAAGTGTAAGGAAATGGAAGGAAAACATAACGAAGACATAAAGCTTGCAATGATTGGTTTATCTTGAAGAAGTGCTAATAACCACCATACAAAGTCTTTAATAGAAATCTTTAAATGTGGAGGTTTCAGGAAGCTGATGTGTTTTGAAGTGTGATTATAGCACATTTTTAAGATGCTCTCATACAGTCCAACTCTTGGCATTAATAGTAGAATAGACATGAGAACCACTGTGCATCAGAATATATATTATTGCTTATGTAATGCATTTTCAGCCCAATTAAAAAGCTTATTTTATTTCTAACAAGATTTGCTTACATGCATTTGGAAGAGCTCCAAAAATCCCTCTGCAAAGCTGATTGCAAAGTGGTAGCTGGCTAATGGTTCAAAGCATCCTTTCTCCAACTGAGAAATCTTCTGATGATTTGGACCATAATTCCTTGTCATCATGGCTGCAGAGTGTAAAGCACAATGGCCAAAAGCTCTTCCAAAGAGCACCAGATTAAAGAAATGTTGAAAACTGTAGGCTGTCTCCCAATATAACTTTGAATTCGGGACAATGTTTTACTGAAAGTATTTAAGCAGAAACAGATTAGCTGTTGAAGATATTTATCAGATGCCATTCTAAATTTTGTTCACTTGTATGACTTTATGATTGTATAGAAGAAATGAAATGCAGTAATCTGAATTGTTGGTAAGGTGCATAGCGTAATGGTACTAGGATTCTTTTTTCCATTCTTATATGCAGCCATCCCCAATTTAGCTTCCCACCCTCCAGCAATTTTTACTTGTTTGTTTGTTGCATCTTGAAACATTTTGATTCCTGGCACACTGTGGGTATGCAATTTACATCTAATGATAGTTATTGTTTCAAATCCTATTCAAGATATTTAAAGCAGTTTAAAATGTTTTGTACTAACTTTTAATAATTTGTAATAATCAGCTGGACAGAAGAATTTTACTCACTCTCAAGTCAGATTATAACTAGGCACAATATTCTCATTGAAAACAACCAAATCTGTAACACTTCCCAAACAAAACACAACAAAATGCTATTGTTCCTAAGGTAAAATTTAGAAACCTTCTGTCATCATTCTTACAGCTGTTTCTGGTGAAAAAAAAGGGAGGCCCAACCACCTGCTCATTCCTCCCATTTCTTCCAATAGTCAATCTTCCACTGTAGATCAGGCCCCATGAAATCATGAGAAGCAGTTGGCCAAAGCCAGTCAGTTCAACATCTACCTCTGTGGAAAGTTTTCATTTCAGTAATTCTTTACATCAAATTTTAAATTCAAAGATTGACAGAAGAATTTGAAAGATCAAAATGGGACCAGGTCAGCATGCTTTCACTTTTGAACACATAAAAAGTAGCAGAGGGTTATTTCCTGTCTTTCTGGCACTTTATAAAAAGGTTTTAGTTAAGCGTACACTGAAATTGTACAATTTGCACAGAAGAAGTAAACACTGAAGAAAGTCCATTTTAAGACAAAAATACAGGGTTCAATATTTGTGTCATCTTCTTTTCTTCCTCAGCAAACACACACACCAGTGGTGGGATTCAGCCAGTTCGCACCTATTCGGGAGAAGCGGTTGGTAACTTTTTAAGTAGTTCAGAGAACCGATTGTTGGAAGAAATCTTTTGTTTTTTCCCACTTTACAGAGCTAATCCTGTAAGGAAGGCAGGAAGGAAACAGTCTGGTGTTGTTTCTAGCCTAATCTTTATTGACCTGCTTACAGAAACTGCCTCTCTGGTTAACCCTTATTACATTGTAACAGCTAAGGCGAAGCTCCCATCGACCTGAGTGACCTTGAGTTGGCCACGCCCACCCAGTCACATGACTACTGAGCCCCACCTACCCAGATGGTCATTAGGGCAGAGAACCGGTTGTTAAATTATTTGAATCCCACCACTGACACACACACACACACCTTTATTTCACTGGACTGATGAGCAATGGAAGAAAACAGAAGAGATATCTTGCAATACTTATTGGGCAGCTTGTAAAATGGTAAATGTTTCATCTTTAACCCTCAGCAAAGGACACTGGGCAGCTAAGTAACCGGCTTTGTTTATTGGTATGCAAATGCCGGTGGAGCAGATAGAACACTAAGAGAATATGATTTATATTTTACAGTCTTTGACTGTCTTGAATTAACAGCATTTAGACAGCAATCAGTTCAAAGGAGGCCACTTTTATATTCCTGTGGTAATCACTGCTGTCACAAATCTTCTGCAGACTTTTCTGATCTAGTCTATGGCTGTGATTCCATTCTATCAGAGAGGTCACGCTATTTGCCCTGTGAGTTAAAGAGCTGCAATTCAAGTTAACACTGGCTTGTTTGTGACAGTGGGAATGATTCATGGGATACAAACTACTCAGAAAGGGTATAGAAGTCTGTAAAATAGCGTGTTAATGGTTCTTCATCTTCTGAAGATAATAATGATGATGATGATGAGGATCATGTTTTCAAAGTTATAGATATGTCCTTCTAAACTCTGTATTACTAATAAAACCACATGTATAAGGCAATATGTGATCATTTATTTCAGTATAATGAAGTATGAAAAGATTCTAAGGATTATTTATTTATTTATTTACCTACTTGTGTAGGGAGTTATGGAGATGATCATTCTCTTTTTGAACAGAGAAGAAGATATGATAAAAACCTTTCCCTGAGACAAGCTAAAACATGGCTTTTAGGACAAGGTGCGTAAACCCTTCATAAACCTGTAAGAATGAACTTTACTGGCTTTGTTCAGCAGCGGAAGGCTAATCACAAAAATCTCTCAACTTTTCTAAAGAAAAACACAGAAAATAGTTCATCTTAACTGTTATCAATGTGCTGTCTAAACATACCCAGACATTCCCTTTATCTGATAAGTCAGGGAATGAGGTAGTGTTGCTTTTCAGAACATTTTCCAGACAGGACAGGTACTGTGAAAAATACAAGCAGATGCCAGTAAAGAATTATTAAGTATTTCTCTGAAGAAACTTTTAGCCTGTTATAGCATTCATCATTCTGTCACCCATAGTGAGACTAAAGTCACCATTATAGAGAGGTTTAACTGTACTCTGAAAAATAAACTATGGAGATATTTTTACAGCTAGAATTCCCCATCAGTATGGGGACATTTTGCCTGTTATTCTTCAGGAGTGCAACAGAAGCATCATAGGATCCAGGCTGCCCCTAATCTTGTAAATTTGTCTAATGAAAAGAAGGTGTGGGTAAGACTATATGGGAAAGATTTAGAAAGTAATAGAAAATAAAAATATCTTCAGGTGGGCAATCACGTCAGGGTATCCACATTGAAAGGGAAGTTTGAGAAGACTATCAGTAAACCTAATCAGATGAAACATTCATGATCAAATAACCTGAGACAAGTGGTTGGAGAGGAAGAAGTATATATGTAGAATAAAAGGTTACACTGATCAGCTTGCAAATATGTCTTTTTATGATAAGACACTCCAAAATGTTCCAGCTGACCAACAATTTATATACAGAATTGAAAAGGTGATCAGAAAAAGAGGGTGGTGAAAGTACAGAGGGATTGTAGCAAAATTGATTGGCTGGCCATAGATGTTTGACAGTTGAGTTAAGGACACCAAAGTGCATCACCTTTTGTATGACAGTGTTTATTTCACTTTTCACAGCAACACGTTGGCAGCAACTTTTCCCCAAAACAAAACTTTTCATTTTACTCTGCAATTAACATGATTGGTGGATTTTCCAGGGACATGAGAAGTAGGGATAGTAGAGATTCAGTATCCACATAGTTGGGACAAAATATCTTCAGCTGGTAATGAGAGAGAGATATGGCACTTTTCTTTGAGGTATTTCTATGCCAGCAACCCACAACTGTTAGAAAATATGAAAACTTACACCAGACAGAAGAATAGGCTTAAGATAACCCTGGAGTATTTCTGGTGGTTTAAAAAAATAATATTAAAGGAGATTGATCATATAACATTCTAGCTAGTGAAAAACCTGGGCATATATCAGGCCTGATCCTCAGATTCGGTGCAAAATAACCACTTCTTTGTAGCAGATAAATCTGAAGGATTCAACACCTTGTATGCAATACAGACATCATAAATTCATTATTATTATTATTATTATTATTATTATTATTATTATTATTATTATTATTATTAAACACATTTATATGCCGCCCAATGCTGAGGGACTCATAGATATTGGGTGACATTATGTGCTATTACTGCAGTGTGTGTGTGTGTGTGTGTGTGTGTGTGTGTGTGTGTCGCAAGACAATGATTTCATCTCATTGACCTATGACTACCCATATTATATCTTGAACAGCAAACATTTCATTTATTCCATAACTATTAAAGTCAAAATGACCAAAACAAAAAACACCTGTTTTTATCATGGGAAGGTGGTTATCAGGTTGTCTAGGCATCAGAAAAGTGAAGAATGGTTGTGAATCCAAAAGACTATGTGGCTTACTACAGGGCACAAACTGATATTAGTCTTGCAGGCTTAAAAAGAACCCCACAGGTTTAGAAGAAATGTTCATGGACTTTTTCCAAAAAGCAATGCCTCTTTTGAGGAAAGAAGTATAGTTCATTAAATCATGTGAGAAATCTGCAACCAAGAACATTATCAGAGATATAATGGGCCAATTTCAATGTTGAGACTCTGGAAAGAATGCCAAGAAGAGCAATGAAGATTATTAGGGGTCTGGAGGCTAAAACATATGAAGAACAGTTGCAGGAATTAGGGATGTCTAGTCTAGTGAAAAAGGACTAGGACTGACATAATCACAGTGTTCCAATATTGAGAGGCTACCACAAAGAAGGGGAGGTCAACCTGTTTTCCAAAGCATCAGAAGGCAGGGCAAAAAACAACAGATGGAAACTAATCAAGGAGAGAAGCATCCTTAGAACTAAGGAGAAATTTCCTGACAGTCAGAACAATTAACTACCAGAACAGGTTTCATCTGTCTGAAATGGTATAGGGTTTCTGGCTTGTGCAGGGTGTTGGAGTAGAAGACCTCCAAGGTCACTTCCAAATCTGTTATTCTGTTAACTCATATCCTGTGTTATTGAGGGATGGCAGGGGAACTTGGATGTAGTCATGCCAGGAAGAATGAAGCATTGGAATTGCCTATTCTATTGCAAAAGAGAAAGATTGTGAAAAAATCCCAACAACCCTGTTATACAAAGAGGACACATGCAAGGAAGAGGAAGTGCTGTGACAAGTGATACATAATCTAATACAAAACGACAATTATCCATGATTATCCAAGAGCCAAGGTGGCGCAGTGGTTAAATGCAGCACTGCAGGCTACTGCTAGATCAGCAGTTCAGCGGTTCAAATCCCACCGGCTCAGGGTTGACTCAGCCTTCCATCCTTCCGAGGTGGGTAAAATGAGGACCCAGATTGTTGGGGGCAATATGCTGACTCTCTGTAAACCGCTTAGAGAGGGCTGAAAGCCCTATGAAGCAGTATATAAGTCTACTGCTATTGCTATTGCTATTGCTATTTAGAGGAATATATTAAATTAGAACTGGACTTTTTTCAACTGGCACCTACACAAACCAAACTTGAAAATAGCACATATGTTGACTTCCCTCCTTTAGCCATACTATTTCCCAATGCTCCCCTGGAAGATTTTTTTTATCGTGGTTCATAATGAACATCACATGGATTTAAACGAGATCCTGTTGAATGTGAATTGCAAGATTGCAAAGGCTGATGGCACAGATATCAATGATGGTAAATGATGATCCTGACCATAGTATCAATGTTTAACCTTCTAGGCATTGCTTGGGAGATTGCCTCATTACACAGAACCACCATTGGTGTTCTTATCAGGCCAAGCTGATTCTGAGCTTTGATGGTGATGCATTGAGAGTCTAAATTACATCTGAATGGTTTCACAAAGATGACTCAGCACTCATGGAGAGTACCCTGCTGATACATGCAGTCAACTCAGGGTTCAGATTTAGAATAAGACACATGGTCATCATAAACGGACCTGCTTGTTCCTTTGCATATTAATGACCTGTTTTTTTAAAGACAAGTTACTGATTAATCTTTAAGAATTCATTCATTGTTGTATCCTATTGTTGTGGCCCAGCATGAGCAGTTGGAGGTGCCGATGGACTCTGATAGCGAGGGACCCTATGAGTCGGCTCTGGAAGATCTGGAGGACCCTGGACAGGGTTCAGACTCTGAGCAGGGACCAGAGAGGCTGGTTGGCCACCAGGAGGCACCTGAGGCATGGAGCAGTGGTGAAGATCAAAGGGAGTTTGTCCCTGACGCCCGGCAGAGGAGGGCGGAGAAACGAAGGCAGCAATTACATAGACAGACTCATAGGAGATAATCAGGCCCAGGTGGTTGTGGTTTGGCTCCTCCCAAGAGACTATATAAGAAGAGACTTTGGGAGGAGACCTTTTGCAGGACACAACCGTTTATACCAAGCTGGAGAAGCACTTGTGTGTATTGTATCTCTTATTTGTGGGAGTCTGGGTTGCTGCCAATGTCTTGTCTGTGAGTAATTACTGTGAATAAAGTGTGGCTAACAGTAAGCTTGTGTCGGTGTTACTCAGCGGACAGAGGG
>NW_028261386.1:30241208-30333708 GCF_051295495.1 Thamnophis sirtalis | reverse complement strand
GCACAGAGCTGCCAGAAAATAGAACAACTCAGAAATCAGGATAGACTTGAGAGTAAAGACACAGGTGAAAGGTGATTGGCCCTTCCCAACGTAAATAAAAAGAGGAGTGAAAAGGGAGTGGGTTTTTGCAGGAAACAATTTGTTCATTCGGATGTTAGATTTGTTGCAGGAGTGTAAAGATCTGTCCATGAATCTCAACAACTCTGTGCCCAGTCTTTCCTTGCACTGCACCTCTTTTAGAAAATATGTACATGGCAGCTTTCCAAGAAAGATAAGTTCTGTAGTCATAAATATTCCTTTGAAAGACTGTTTGCAGGCCTTGCTGAATGTGAATGAAAGGAATTCATATTTGTTTAATAAAAGGGTTTTTGCTTTGAGCAGGACTCTGCCTCATGCATTTTGGAGAAGCCTAGATCAGAACACCATCCTTATCTATGATAGAGTCCTCTTGTTAAATCAGCTTTGGTATCTGGAATGGGGAATTAGGGAAATGTTCTTTTGCCTCTGGCAGTCAAAGCTTTACTAGTGGACATGACAGAAGCACCATATAACTTCCCCCTGTAAGAGATGTTTGAAAAGTATTGGAATTATCCAGACCAGGGAAAATAAAATCACAAAATCAGACATTTGTCTTCAAGTGCAAATAAACTCTTCTTAAAGGTGCTGAGGTGGCGCAGTGGTTCAATGCAGCACTGCATTTACTTCAGCTGACTGCAGCTGACTGCAGTTCAGCAGTTCGGCTGTTCAAATCTCACTGGCTCAGGGTTGACTCAGCCTTCTATCCTTCCGAGTTGGATAAAATGAGGACCTGGATTGTTTCTGGGGGCAATATGCTGACTCTGTAAACCACTTAGAGAGGGCTGAAAGCCCTATGAAGCGGTATATAAGTCTAACTGCTATTGCTAGTGCTATTAAAGGCAACTTGGAAAGTATTGGTGACTAGAATAAAAGGCTTTCAGAGAACAGAGTGAGTCTACACATTGCTAAATTGGCAATGTATTGATTCTTCCTCTTCCGATTTCTATAAAATGGATTTTCTGTTTTTTTCAGGTCCTTTCAGATCACTCCAAACAGAGAAGGAAGTTGTACTGCAAGCAGTGTTGCAGTGTGTGCAGGCTTATCTGTCTGCATTACTTTGATTCCAAATTATTTTTTAGCCCAGCTTTTATTATACTCCTTGTTAGATACATAAATTTCAAAATGTAATACATTTCCTAAGAAATGGTCATAAAAATTTACAGTCAGTAACTTTTCCCTTGTCCTTTACAATGATATTCTACTAAAACCTTTAAATGCTTCTCATTAATGCCCTTTAAATGATTGGATAATGACCTACAATCACTTGTAAGTGAACAACCATTAAAGAATTACCCATTCTTAGCATGCTTTTAAGTACAGTTTAAATACATGGGAGGTAACATGTAATATATTAGGAAAGTATTAAAATTGAAAGAATAAAAACAGGATCGTTGAAAATGAATGAGCAGGTGGAGAGTTCTACCTAGCAATAGCCACTGTACATAAGGAGTCTTATTACAATATCATATTGCACATGCATTTTATATTGTTCCTTTAATTTGTAGTCCAGTTCGGTTCATGGGATGAACCTCCTGGAAATGACTTCAAATAGAATGCATGCAATTCCTGTTTCAGCAGTGTAACAACTGTTGAAATTTGGGGGAGAAAGTTTGCCTTGCAACGTTGACTTAGTCATTTTAGTTTTATGCTTCCAGGTACCAATAGATCTGAGGATTTCTTAGCAACATTTTCAGAAGTGGTTTTCCGCTGTCTTCTTCCTAGGACTGAGAGAGAGTTACTAGCTCAAGGTGACCCAGCTGATCCGGTGCCTGTAGAAGAAAAAGAGAATGGCCTTGAAGGAGAGGAGGACGAGTTGCTCCTGAGGCAATGGCCAGATAAGCAGGGCTTGAGCCTGGGATAAGATAATAACTTGAGTAAATTCCAGACAACCCCTTTCTTATTCATACAAACATATATTGGATTGGCAAGCACATTCAGATTTGCAAGATTCTGGTATAGGCAATTCTTGCTTAATGGTGATACAAGCAATCTCAGGGTTAAGAACAATTTCAATTCCTAATCCTGTCTTTAACTTGAATTGATATGCAATTCAGAACTTGTACTTAAAATGGCAGACAATATTTTCCTTTCTTGAGCCTAAAAATTGCTGAAGCCACACAATGTCTTAATATACTACTGAAACCTGCTGAAAACAGGCTGTAAATTAGAAATGTGTGGTTTCAATGGTTCCTGAAAACATTGTGTGGCTTCAGAGATTTGGAAGTTTGAGGAAGGGGAATGCCACACACCAATTTTAGTAATAGGCCGCCTGCTTGCACCTAGGGCAGGAGTGTCAAACCCGTGGTATCACAACATTGTCATCACGTGACATATTGCGACTTTCCCCCCCTTCCATAAAACTGGGGTGGACATGACTAGTGTGTGACACATCTGGGCAGCGAGTTTGACACTCCTGACCTAGGGGCTGTCCTTAAGTCTAAGTCTCTTAATCTAAGGACTGCCTGTAATTCTGTTGACAATTACATCATTAAGCAATGTAGTCATAAAGTGTGACATCACATGATCTCACTGACTTATGACAGCTCTTTAGGTAAATTCCACATAGTCCCATGGCCATTTAATCACCATTTGTAATCTTTTGCTGGCTTCCACATTGACTACGCTTGTCAGAAGCCTGCAGTGAAAGTCACAATGGCAATCATTTAACTATGGAACACTGCAATTGTTATAATCATGAGCTGTTTGAAAAATGCCTGAATTGTGATCATGTGTGCACAAGGACATCACAATGTCTGCAACTACTCATAATCTCCTCATTTAGAACTTTCATAACTTTTACTAATTACTGAATAAATTGTCATTCAATGAAGATTGCCTATAATATAGGTGCTAAAATAAAAGTTCTCCTAATCTATATGAATTGGTTTCTTAGTCAGCCTTGTAGGGCTGACAGTACCTTCAACTGTATTACAAAACCAGCTCTTAAAATATAATGCTTATAATAAAAATATATAACTAAACAACAGTGATGGTATAAGAGAGAATATCTCAGGACTGGGACTGCATAAAAAACAGAGTCCTATCTGTCTGTAGCTGTTGCCCACTATATTTTGGGCAGGGGGACACTTGGAGTGGAACTTCAAGATAAAAAGGCAATATTTTATTCATAGTGGTAAAAATGTTAGATCAGAAGTCTTCATGTTCAAGCCCAGTCAATGTCAGAACCTCACGGAGTGATTTAGCATCAGTTACTATCTTTCAGTTCAACTACCTCACAGGGTTATTGTGGGAATAAAATTGTAAGATACTACTGCAGGTTGCCTTTAATCCCTCAAGTTAAAGACAGGCTATAAATCTGACAAGATGACAAATAAAAATAAAAACAAAAACAACCTCATTGAATGACCAGTTTCCTGCAGGAGATGGGAACACTTGACTTACTTAGATATTCTCAGAGGCTTATATTGAAATCTGATTCAAGTCTGTGGAAGCTCTATTAAATATCAATGATCCTTTATTGCCCTTCAATTTATGCATCCCTAGAAACTCCAGAAAAGGAAAAGCATAGAGGGTAAATTCTCCCTGAGATAGGTTAGGTAGATAGAGTTCCTTGCAAAGATGATCAGACCAAAAAATAATAATAATAAAAAAACAACCACCTGTCTTTTGAGGAGACTAAACTCCAGGATTTGAGGCAACCAGTTTCTGAACATCTATGGCTGGGGAATAATGACAGAAGAGTGCCATTACCTTGTCTTTTCTTTGTGAGTTTTAATTTGGCTACTATGAAAATAGGATGCTGGATTAGAGAGGCCTTGATATAAAACAAAATAGCCTTTCTTGTGCTCTAAGAAGCAGATCTATTAAATACTGTTTGCTGAGCTGGATAGTCTTGCCTGCTATGTCATCTCAACCTTTTCAGCCACATTGTGGAGGTCCTTCATTTTAGAGGTGGGGGGAGAAGAGAAAGGTAACATTAAAATAAAAGAAGTGAGGAGTCCCAGCTTTCCCTAACTTGTTGACCTACAGATGTGTTGTAACATCTGCAAATTGTCTAGACAGTGTCAAGTTGCTGATGTCTATGGGGAGGGACAGTTTGAAAAAGGTTTTATTTGGGTGAAAGTGGAGGTTATCTACAAGAATGCATTTCCTATTAAATTGTGGGTTCCTTCTCCCATAAGAAATGAAAATTCCCTTAAAGATGTTTAAGAAAGTTTAGCAACAAAATAATATTTCTTAAAATTCAAAGCCACATAATTTCCCCTCTCACAATTTATTATTTGACTACCGGTAATTATTTCCACCCACTTTGAAATATATAGGAGTCAATTATAAATGTTTTCTTAAACTGTTTTATCCTAAATCTTTGGTCTATTCCACTCTGGAGGAGTTCTCACAAAAGTTGAAAAGGGTAATCACCTTTATTAGTAATGGTCTCAGTGGGACTGTAAAAGTCAAACTGGAAACAAGAACACAGCTCATCTTGTCAGCTTTGAGATAATTTAGTTGAATCACAAAGGAAGAAGCTGCCTAAACCCAGAATGAGGCTGAGGACCAGAACAAACCTTTTCACGAGTCTTAGAAGGAATCATCCTTTACAAATACAGTACATTAAATATTTATGCTGATGTGTAGGCACAGGATATAGTTATGAATACTAGCATAAGGCTTTCATTTTAGGATTCCATGACTATAGTTTTGGATGTAGCCTCTCAGGGTCCATAAATATGTAATGATATGTAATGCAAAGAGGCTGCTGATATCAACATTGGATTTTTAGGTTGAGCACACTTGGGGTGTGAATTTTGTACCAGCAAATTTCCTTCCTTTTCCTGAGAGGAACGCCTTCTAATGGAGGTACTACTTCTATTGGAAAAAGGCTCTTCCTACTGGGGAAAGCTGCTTCTTCTGAAATCAAGAAGCCTTTGCATCCAAAGGAATGGCTTAATTGGATGCTGATATCAGGTTCTTGGGAACTTGATGGATAAAAATGCCGATTCCAGTCTGACTGACTGTGTGACCAAACACAAGAAGAATACAATTTTAATTGAGAATGGTGCATTGCATGATTTTGGCCAATATTTGTTATTGGAATTAATTAAAACAAGTCTGAAGAATCTATCAGTGACCCCATGTTTGTAGAAAAGATGAAGATAAGCTGTAGTATAAAGCAGGGGCATATCATGTATAAAAAATAGAACTACAATTATGGCTGCCTTCTTGATCTTTGTGATCATATCTTGCAGACGATTCTTCTTATAGAGGATCTTGTGGGAAACTCTTGAGAAGGTATCAGGTAGCATTCTGAGAAAGCAGCAGTTTGTATGATTGTTAACTTCCCCCTATATGGTAATTTTATTAACTTCCAAGCCCCCATCAGTCATTTTGTAATACACATGCCAATTCCAAAATAGTTGGAGACCCCTTTCATAAACCAATGGGGTATTTAAGCTCTTGAACATTTCTCACAGGATTCTGTAACTTTTTGGTTTTCAGAATTTCAGGAAATGTCCATTTCCAAATACAAAGAAAGAAAAAGAAGGGGGGGGGGTAATGTTCAAATTCTGTTGTTGCCACTCAAATTCTGTCAACTGTTTTGAAAGAGAAAATAATCATAACCTACAACTCTCATTCACAGGGAGACATTTCTCTTTCTCTGAAGTTGAATTGGTACTGAAAGATAATTGTGTTTGCTTAAAGTATGGAAATATGCATGTGTGATCAGT
Organism: Thamnophis sirtalis; assembly: GCF_051295495.1. Classification (NCBI taxonomy): domain Eukaryota; kingdom Metazoa; phylum Chordata; class Lepidosauria; order Squamata; family Natricidae; genus Thamnophis; species Thamnophis sirtalis. The sequence continues at coordinate 30,327,943 of NW_028261386.1, read as the reverse complement.
GGTGGGTTTCAAAATTTTTTAGAACCTCTTCTGTAGGTGTGGCCTGCTTTGTGGGAGTGGCTTGCCAGCCATGTGACCGGGTGGGTGTGGCTTGCTGGCCATGTGACTGGGTGGGAGTGGCTTGCCAGCCATGTGACTGGGTGGGCATGGCCAACTTGTAAAATGTGGTGAAACGTAACAACGCTCTTGCTTAGCAACCAAAATGTTGGCTCAGGAACTCTGGCATTTGAAGTGTGCAAGTCTTAAAGCTGTCAAATTACAAGACCCTTGCACCCCTAACCCTTTAGAAAAAAACCCCAGGGGTGCTCAAACTTGACAGCTTTAAGACTCGTGGACTTCAACTCCCAGAATTCCTTCTCTTGGTCTTCATCTTGATGATGTGCAGACAGGCGGGGGGGGGGGAAGCTGGAATTGGTTCTAAATGGCACTGTAGATTTATAGAACCTCTTCTATGGAAGAGGTTAGAACTGGCAGTCTCTTGGTCTCTCTCTCTCTCTCTCTCTCTCTCTCTCTCTCTCTCTCTCTCTCTCTCTCTCTCTCTCTCTCTCCACGTGTGTGTGTGTGTGTGTGTGTGTGTGATGAAAGTAGTTTCTAGTATTTCAAAGCCCATGGTATGCAATAAATGGGCTCTTTGCCAAATGGGAATTGAAACGAGTCTACGTATTACACTATTTGCCTTAGAAGAAATTAATTTTCAGCCAGAAGCAGATAGGCTTATTTAATATTTATCTTTAGCTGCAGGTAGATGAATCTATTATTTTATAAGTTTATTTTGAGGCTGCCTTTCTCCTTTTCTTACTGCAATAGACTTCTTGGCTGTAGGATTCCTGCAGGAGGCACTGAAGTATTCTTACCTAGATTTTGCTGGGGTTAAGGAAATGGAAATGGATGACGAATACCTGCTGGAGTTATCATTCTACAAGCATTATGTTATTCTTTTCTTTTTTTAAAAAAAATCTGTACCTGTTACAAGTCTCTGAGGTGATCAGAAGTTTAACGAGTTTGGATGAGGAGAATGGAAGGACAGCAAAATCTCTATAACACCCTGCTGTTTTCAAAGTTATTAGCCATGAAGTTAATGTATTTACTGAAATTAAGCAAAGGGAGTGGGGGGGAAAGGCCCTTGAAAATGCTCAGTATCAAAGGAAATGATTTTATACCAACAAAATATGAATTTCATGCAAAAGCTGTTGCAAAGTAGAGGGTCTTGAAAATAGACACTAGGGTTGCTTCCTTTTAATCTACCAAATCTTGGACAATTCATTCATAAATCTACATAAATGTCTTTCTTACTTTTCCTTCAAGAGCTCAAGGCAATAATCATGCTATTATCCTCTTCATTTTATTTCTTCACAATTCTGTGAGTAGGTTAGCCTCAGCAAGATACTGATGGCAAGTCACCCAATAATTGTTCACCAAGAACAAAGTGGATGAGTAAAGAATTGTTGGGAGCTGGTTAGCATATAATTTTTATTATTGTGATTTGTCACATAGGCAGCCAGATGTTTTGGCATTTTTATTCTCCTTTTGATTCCTTCCCAAGGACCCTGACTTCTTGGGTGTCATTGTTTGATGGTGTTGAAGATATTGTCACTGGGTGTGAACTGTTCCAAGAATAGCTGCCCTTTGCAATTGATGGATGGTGGTTTTTGTCAATGCTGATGGTGTTCAAGTGGTGCTCCAGATGTTTCAGGATTGCATCCAAGGCATCTATCACTGTTGATACTATCTTTGCTTGCTTTTGCTACAGTAGTTCTACTTCTATTTGCAGATTTTTGTATTTTGTGATTTTCTTTACTTTAGTAGATGTACTAACTTGTAAGCACTGCAGTGGTGGGTTTCAACATTTTTTGGAATCTCTTCTGTAGGTGTGGCCTGCTTTCTGGGTCCACTGGTGGAACCTCTTCTAACTGGTTCGGTAGATTTGACGAACTGGTTCTATCGAATAGGTGCGAACTGGTAGGAACCCACCTCTGAAGCACTGCAACATCAACTAAATGAGACCTATTGACAATTGTTAAATCTGGGATGTTATGTGGCAGGTGCATATTTATTTGAATTCTAAAGTCCCAGAACTTTGATTTCTTTGCCCAGGGTACACCATTGCAATCCTTCCAATGCTGCTTCTGTGAATATTTTATATTATAAATTAACATCGATCTGCTAGCCTTTGTTTGTTATTTCTGACTTGCTGCTTTGCCTTGTTTCAGCCATGCCCATATTGACATGAAGTCTATGATACATCTTACAACCCATGGCCCTCGAGAGGAAAATGGGTTTTACATCTTCCTCTCGAATGTATTCAAGTTAGCCATTTTCTTGCAGAATACAGTAGGGGTCGGGGGATCCTAAGAAGCTTGAGAACTTTGAGCTTAATTTTTTTAAGCTTATTAAATATGCCATTTTTCCTGGCATATACCATATTTTTTGGTCTATAAAGGATCCCCCCCAAAAAAAGTGGGTGGAAATGTCTCTGGATTTTATAGAGTGAATGTTCCTGAAGCCCCGACAACCAACAGGCCCCCACCCTTCAACCATTTTCAGCCTCCGCGTGCCCCATTTTCAGCCCGTTCCAGGTAGCAGCGATAGGTGGTAGCGTTACCTACTGCCTGAAATGGGCCAAAAATGGAATGCACAGAGCCTGAAAATGGGATGTGCTGAGGCAGCGATGGGTGGTGGTGATCCTTGTAACTGAAACAGCTGATCGGTGGTATTCCAGGAGGCCAATCCAACCGCCAATCAGCTGATTGTGCTAAATCAGGCTGCAATAATGTACTGAAGCTGACCAGGGTTTTTGCTGTTTTGTCAAAGGATGCTATCCAGATAAATACCAATGGATGCTGGGAGGCAGAAGCATTTTTTTTTCTTATTTTCCTTCCCAAAAGCTAGGTGCATCTTATGGTCTGGAGCATCCTATAGTTCAAAAAATATGGTAGTTTGTCCCTAGCACTGATTCTGATACAAAACTTACTCAGACTAAAGACCCAGTCCACCATTCTGTATTATAAAATGACCAATTAGATTGCTCCTAGAACTTCTGAAGTGGGTTAGCGCATGACCATTGTCTTTCATGGTTTTTCCTCAGCAACTGGTCTATCAGGATTGATCTTTTTAGTTTTCAAGTTAGAATACAACCATTAAAACTAGTAGTCATTGAAGGGTTGGTTGTGGTTCCTTTTAAAAACCAATGCCCATTATAGTGCTTATTCTTACTGCCATATCCCAGAGCTCCCTCTCCATCCTCCAATTAAGCAATTAAAATAGACCGCTACCAATTCACTAAAGTTTCAGTTGATTAATCTACCAATTTAAGGAATCCAAGGTTCAGAAAATATGGACAATTTCTTCTTATAAAATGAATCCAAAATTATGATAAATCCATAATAATTATGAAATGAGATGGCAACCTTGAATCAGAGCCTATTAAATGTCAATGGGGCATTTCTTTGATTAGTCAGCAAACTCTTATGTGACCAGAGCGAGCAGGAAACTCAACAGCATTTGATAGGCAATATTATGTAATGCTTACAGTGAAAATTCTATCCGTGGCTCATTACATTTTTGATAAATTGTAACTTCTTGGACAAAACTTTGGTTGGACCTTCTGTTCCTTCCTCCCCCACTGTCTCATATTTCACTCAAAGATCTTCAAAGGACAGAATTTACCCCCAAAGACTTAATCATCATTCAGTGCCAATCTGTAACCATGTGGTACTAATTTAAATTACTGTAGCAATGGGCAAGTCTCTTTCCAGAAATTAATAAATGCAATTTATAAGGAATGTTAAGTAGCAACTAACAATTTAATGCTTTGTGAGTTTCAGCCAAACTGATTAAATAATTAAAGGAGATTTCGAGGGGTTAAAGGGAAAGCTTTACTATTAAAATAGAACAATAGTCGGGGGATTGTTGGCATATGATTAGACAATAAGTGTGATTATTACTCCAAACCTTGTTAAAATAATGTTATTTAAAGCCCAATAGGACATGTATTTGTACTGCATGTTAAAAATGCATACCAATTTCATTATCCTATGTTATAGAACACATGCATATATATATGATTTGTGATCTAAATATCAGTATGAAAGATCTCTAGTCTAGTGTACTTTTATCATACAATAAAGCCCTTCCTGTGCTGTGTACAAACTGACCATATGTGTAGATTTGCAGATGTTATAATGCAGTTCAAAGAAGACAGAAATGATAATTAGGAATGGAACAATTAACCTGTGTCATTTCATTTTTTAAATCAATAGTTTGGTTATGTTTCTGACAATCGTCCTGAAATATATTTTTATTGTGAGTTTAGAAACTAAAAAAAACTCTCTACAGAGAAAGAGAGAGGGAGGGAGGGAGGGAGGGAGGGAGGGAGGGAGAGAGAGAGAGAGAGAGAGAGAGACTGAGAGAGAGAGAGAGAGAGAGAGAGAGAGAGAGAGAGAGAGATTGTCCTTGACTTACTCTTTTTTCTACTTAGAACTTCAAAAGCAAATTTCATTAAACATCTACTAATGAAAAGAAACTAAAGTTCCAAAATTCAACCAAATTATTTCATGGAGTTTTGTGTGTCCAATCAACACAGCAAGATTTAGTTTAGGCCTGGCCATTGAACAGGGCCAGCTACCCAACCTCTTATCAGATAATGCTGACATGTATATGCGTATATTAATTTTAAAAAACAAAAAACCCTCTCCTTAAAAAGTTAAATGAATCCACAAAGAAATGACTTAAAAGTTGGTCTGACCTCTGGAGGCCTTTATAGGAGGAACCAAATAGAGTAATAATAATAGCTATGATATTCCAACTGCTATGGCGTTGCTTTGGAAAGCAAATTCCAATCCTTACATATTTTCTTATGAGTTTACAGCTGAAATGGAAAGGCAGAACTTTGCTTGTCATTTTGATGTCACTGTTATTAGCAATGACATCTATATTAAAATAGTAGTGACTGTGATGCATTCGGTTTCTTTTTTATATACCTTTTTGTAGGCTCTAGAATGCATTCTGGATTCAGTCTACTCTGGAATTTTCATAGATGTTCCTTTTTTGTAGGGGTGGCAATGAAAACCAATTAGGTAACTTAGGTAGAATATCTACTGATGTGCTATATGTATATTGATTTCCATTCTAGTAGCTAGAGAGTTCTGATGTCCTCATTTCTGATGAAGAAAATAGTTGCAATCAGACATTGGTGGGTTCTTTCCAGTTCGGACTGGTTCAGCTGAACCACTAATGATTTGACGGCCTGGGTTGCTGGAACCGGCAGTGACCCAGGCCTGCCATGCCCATGAACTGGTTCTCCGGGCAGCGCCATAGAAGCTGCCATCTTGGGTTTTTTGCATTGCATTGCAATTGCAATTTTTATGGTATTGCAATTTTTATGGCATTGTGCATGCACGTGCAGCTTGCATCAAGTGCACGTGTGTGTGAAGACCCCATGAGTGAACCGGCAGTAGCGACTGCTGGAATCCACCCCTGCAATCAGAGAAACTAATCCACATCCAAAGTAAGCTGGAACTTGCTTTGGAAGTATAAGAACCCTGATAGTCACGATATATCAATTGTGAAATGATGATGAGAAATTGAACAATGCAAATCAATATATACAACAAAAATAAATTACAGACTTTACTAGGATCATGCATATATATTTATCGGTATTTTCATAGATTGTTTTCAGAATGTACAGTATTCAGATATTGTTGTTTTACCAGCTCTTTAAAAAAACCTGACAAACACAGTCACTCATCTTAACTACTGGTTAATACAAGAAGAGACTGATTTTCATTCCAGTCAGCTGAATTTGCAAAGTACTTAAGATGTTTGGAAAAGGTCTATAAATGTCACACACATATATATGGCCATGCTGGCTTGTTCTTCTTCTAAGCAACACACTAAATATCTTTAAGAAAGTATATGTGTGTTTTATTAAGAGACTTCTCCTTGTGCTTGAAAGTCCAATGATTCATTAATCTAATTGTATGAGCATTTCATTATTTTGAGCTCAAAATTACCATCTGTGTAGCCTCAGAAGTCTTTTGGGGAAAAACAGCTCTCAAAGGCCTGTCTCTCCTGGGTTCAAATGAGGTTCGATTTCTGTTTTTTCTACTTGTGGGGCAACTGCACTTCCGCTTTGAGGATCTGATTGATAATGCCAACTTGTCCATTCTTTGTACAAACAAATGAACTAGAGGAGGGATTCCCCCCCACTTGATATTATGAATCAATAGGAAAGCAAACTGAAAGAGCAGTGGAGAGGCCATTACTAAGGAGTAAGAGAAAACAGAACCTAACCCGAGGGCAAAAGGGACGCAGATTTGCCCAAAATGTGCAAATCTATAACTGTAAATGCTAATCTAGAAATTTAATTTATGGTAGTAAAATCCAAGTGTGGTACAGAAAACTGGCACCCCAACTATTGTCTATGTTCTGGTGGCATGGGAAGAGGAAGTAAAAGAAGGTCAAAATGATGGCTACAACAATGAAGGTGAAGCACCAACCTTTTTTACATGTCATAACAAATGTATACAAGGATGGGGCTTTGTTGCATAGTCATTGCTGCCATTTTGACTCCTTTGACTTCCTCAGATAACTCTCCGTCTCTTGATGGCTCTGCCATGCTCTTTATCTTCAAATTGAGTGCTATCTATAATAAAAGAGACAAAATGCCAAGGAGGAAATAAGCCAACAATGTGCGCAATCCTCTGTCCTCTAATTCTAGGGTCAACTGCAGAATTGGCATTAGATCATTCTCACTCCTACTTTCTCCTCTTGGGATGCTATATCTTTCACAGGGTAGAACCCTGATTCCCCAAGGCTCTCACAAGCCGTATAGAGCAGGGAAATGCCAGAACAATGTTGGATTTCACCAGTTGTACTATAGCTGTCATCCTACAATTTATATTGGAATTGATATTCCAATTCCTTCCCTTTCAGTCCAAAATAAACACTTCTTTTTGAACACTTCAAGATGATTCCCCAAGAGATTATTAGAATTACAGTTTCATATTGTCCAGATCAAATGTCTTTTGGACACTATCCTCAACATTCCCCCAGTTCTTATATATCCTTCAGCCTCTAGCCCTTTTCCCAAATGTGACCTTCTAACTTGGAGGACCTTCTAACTTGACCTTCTAACTTTCACTTTCTGTAAGTGAAACCCTATAGTAATTCCTTGTTGTTAGTATATGACTTCCATCATTAATTATAGCTAGCATGATTAAACAGTTTATTTTATTTATTATTTGAAACTTATATGGGTGCCTATATTATACACAATAATCCTAGACATCTCATGACAATATCAAAAACAGAATAAATAAATTGGATGAACACTATGGCAATAATGTATATCCCAACTGCAGCATGCAGCACCACAACTTCCATGAACCCTAAACTTACACTTGCATTTGCTGGGTTCACTTCTACCCAAGACCAATGTCTGTTCTTCATAACCTTCTGGAAAGCTAGTACAATGGGGCCCCCTATTTTTAAATGGGCTACACTTAGATTTGCAGATTTGGGGGCATGGGAAGACCTAATCATTCCCTTGGTCTGTTTGGATGATGACTATATCTACTTATTAATGTATGATATATTTGCATGAAAATATTGAAGCTTTTAGAGCCATAGAATTTTAACAAAGTCTTAACTATACCAGGTGGCTTTCCACCTTTCATAGTCATTCTTGGGTATTCTGAAATGTTTCTTAAGCTGCTGTTGCAGTGGTCTCTGCTAACCAAACAATTCTTTCTTTTTCTATGCCCTTCAATCCTTTTTGACCTCAGCCATATGCTTTTATTTTATTTATTCCCTTACTTGCTGGTTATTGCTCTGTTATCTGAATGATTATCATTCATTATTTCATCCTTAGCATAAAAAAGGCATTATCATCTTCACTTTTCAATGTGTCAAATGGAACAATTACTTCTGTTCAAGGGCAAGCAGGAACTGTATGGAGAAATCAGAAACCTTGATTATTCTGATTTCCTGCACTATTCAAGGTACCCTACATCAATTCTTGTATCAGTGCTTTCTCTTTCTCTTTTCACCAACAATCCTGGAGTTTTGTAAGCTATTGAAATATATTTACTTTGCTAAAATGCAGTAGTCTGCATTTGAATAAAAGAAAATGATGTAATGATATTTCTGTTTGGAACTTTAATTAGAAGGATTATAATCTCAAAGTCTGAGAAATGTCAAAGACTAGAAGGAATAAACTTAAACTTAAGCTTAAGTTTAATTGTAAGATTTAGACATAGGCACATGGATAATATTTCCAAGTGGAAGCATGGGAAGAGGAATAGCTATTTTAAATTCTGTCCCTTAAATTCTCTATGAAAAAAGGGGAGAAAAAAAGCAAAAACAGTAAAGGTGAATCAATTCAGTTGCAATAGTGATGAGTGCATCATTGGAAGACCTGAAGAACCAGGTCATACCAGATCAGAGATATATTGCGGAGAAAATCTGTCTAGGTGTCTATGGAGATTTTTAGTCATCCAGGTCATGGTTGTCCCAAATGTGCTTTTTAAAGAGGCAACTGGACTTTCTGGTTTTTCTTTGAAGACATTTTGCTTCTCATCCAAGATGTTTTTTCAGCTCTGACTGGATGGTGGGGAATGAAAGGATTTATACTCCTTGCAGACTGCTGATCATTTGCATTCTTTTAGAGAGTTTAAAGTCAGATGGAGGTTTATCTGTGTCATCAGTAGTTCAAATGGGTGTGGAGTCTTGTTGAAAGGACTGTGTTGTAGATTAGAGATAGATGGTGTCGTATCTCTCCCCTTCTGTTAAGCAAAGGCTGTTCAATTTTGACATAACAAAGAAAACAAGAAATGAAGCAACATTGTCATTCCATACATTGCAGGCATGTCAGAAAAGCTCAGGAGGATCTTCAGCCAACATAACATATATGCACACTTCAAACCTAAGAATACAGTAAGGCAGAAGCTTGTGTACCCCAAAGAAAAAACACCCAGATAAAAACTGAACAATGTAGTATATGCAGTACAATGCAGCAAGTCATGTGCAGATCTGTACATTGGGGAAACAAAACAACCATTTCATAGGTGCATGGCACAACATAGGAGAACAAATATATCAGGACTAGATTCAGCAGACCGCCTGCATTTAAAAGACACTGGCCACTTTTCTTTGAAGACAATGAAGTCCACATTTTGGACAGAGAGGACCTCTGGTTTGAAAGAGGGGTCAAAGAGATCATTTATGTCAAAATTGAACAGCCTTCTTTTAACAGAAGAGGAGGAATATGACATCATATATCTCTAATCTACAACACAGTCCTTTCAACAGTTCCAAGAAGGCTCCACATCCATTTGCACCACTCAGATGATCCTGATGATAAAGATAAACCTCCAGGTGACCTTAGCAACTGTCTAAAAGAATGCAGCTGTCTGCAAGGAGTATAAATCCTTCCACCACCACCACCCCATCCAGTCAGAGATGAAGAAGCTTCTTGGATGAGAAGCAAAATATCTTCAAAGAAAAACCAGAAAGTCCAGTTGCCTCTTGAAAAAGCATCTTTGGGACAATATGTCTAGATGGTTACTAAGAGTCAACACAGATTTGATGTCACATAGCCAGTCAGACAGTCAATCAGTCAGGCAATCAAAGTCTGTGTGTATAGTGTTTGCTTCTAGGCTTATTATGATTGTCTTGCTTTAACTTTGCTAATAAATTGCAGAGAGGGATGTGCAAACTATTAGTTTCACTTTTATTCATAGATTAGAATGTTCTAATTTATCAGTGAATCATTTATAGAAACTGGGAAAATCCAGAGATGTTATGTACAGATTTTGTAGATTTTTTCTTGCAATAATCATATATTTCTATGCAGTTTATATTAGTATGCAAATAGTATATTCTCTTTTATACTCAGCTACATCTGGCATTCATTTTTCTCCTATGTATTTTTTAATGTACAAAATTGAAAGACAGCTTCCTTTAATACAGTATATTTCATGAAATACAACTTAACTTTCTGTAAGGAAAATAAAATATTTGAGTCCTGTTGAATTCATGCTGCATTATGGAAGTGGTTTGCCGTTGCCTTCCTTGAAAACATTTGACCATTTTTTAGTCTATCATTTGGACAACTCTGTTGGTTTCCCAATCAAATCCTAACCAAATTTGATATCGCCCAAGATTAGTGATAGTCAGCTAAGAACCACTGTATGATTGGGCTTTTTCTGTAAAGCTTTCCTAATGTTTGTTAACTGTTCAATGGTGACAAGTGGCCAGAGACACAATTTATTTTTAATATTTCTGCAGTAGTTTATCGTGGTAAGGTCAATTAAAAAAAAAAAACTAAACAAATTCTTTTTAACTTTCTTTCTTGGGAGATGGGGATCAAGGAGCACCTGAAATGGTCGGCTGGGATAGTTGATTTGATTTCAAAAGTATTTTAAAAGAAGAAGACTTGGAAAAGGGAGATACAAAAGGTGTAAAAAGAATTATGTAAATTCAGCATGTTTGTTTACCTAATGTGGCCTCAAAACAATCTTAATGTACTTTTTGAATTTCCCCGCCCCCAAATAATTATTTTTTAAAAGGAAAATTATTAGAAAGGTTCTCTGTATTTCTTGCTAAATGATAGCTGAAGAGACATGTGTAATCAGCTGTACTGATAAAAAAAATATTAAACGGAGACCTAATGGGAGATCGTGAGAGATGTTCAGTCTCCATCTATGATATGGAAAAGAACCAGATTTAGTTTACAGCATGTCTCTTTAAAGGATTCTCAACAAACCCCATTAGAGTCCTTGAAGAGCCATTGTCATAAGGGAGACAATAAAAGCAGGTGAAAAGTGTTTATATGCCAAAAGCAATAGATCGTTTTCCAGTGTGTGTTATTTTCTTAAAATATTATGTCGATGACAACCCCAAAATTACATTAATGTGCTCAATGTTTCTTGTTATTTTTATTAATTCACACACCATTTTCTGGAGGGTCAAGGTTGCCTAACTTAGCCAGTAACATGAAAATAAAATTAAAAGTAAAATAAAATAACCATATACTACAGGGAGGAGATGCACAAATAGAAAAAGGATGCAGTAACTTAATGCATGTTAGCAGATCACTTCCTGGGCACCGAAATGTTCACTGGATAGTCAGGTAAGTTATGGTGCTCATTAAATTGCACCACCAAGAAGTCAACAATGATTCAGCAAAATGGTTTTGTTTGTATAGTGGAGTAGACGTGTGATAGATTTCCAGTCAAACATTTATGGCTAAATGGATGAAGATTTTAACATCCCAGCCTAATAAAAAAACCTCATACTGTGTGATTAAATAAGAGGGAAAGCTGTAAAAAAAAAAAAGAGGAAGTGTAATGATGGTAACATGTAGGTCAGTTACAATTTAATTGTCATTGCACTTCATTGCGAACATATCAATTCTCTGCTGCTTAGTTGAGCAGAAAACAACAACTTAGCGTGTACAGTCAGCGTACTGTCTCTGTCCAACCCCCGCTTCCATCACCTGCTTCGGATGGCTTTCTTAACAGCCGCATGAAGGCTTCCTGCTTTAATAGGATAATCTTGCTGAAAGCTCCTGCTGATTGTGGCCTCCCTTTGCTCAATGCATCAGTGATCAGTAAATTTACTTCGTGCTTGGCACAGATGCTAAAATTAGATTTTGTTTGCATTACAACTTTCCAGACTCCCACCACAAAAAACACCTGCCTAGAGATTTAGACTGTTTTGCTTTAAGGCTTGAAAGGAGGAGAGTCCTGCAGACAATGTCCTGACTTGTTGCATTGGAAGAGCACAAGCAAATAGCCCTGGCAATAACAACAACAACCAATATTATTATTCTAAATTCTAATGACTTTCTTGTCTTGACTTGTCTAATGACTTTCTTATGTAGGAAGAATGTCCAGAAGTGATTTTTCAATCACATAATTACACGGTCATTGTAGATCATAGAGGATCAAAAGAACATAAATCTTTTTATGTTTCTCTCTTATTCTCAGTAGTGTGTGTGTGTGTGTGTGTGTGTGTGTGTGTGTGTGTGTGTAATACGTGTGGGCGTGTCAGGCATATAATAATTTTTAGATAAATATATGCCAATGTTGTTATATGTAGGCTATGAATCTATACACAATATTTTAAAGTTTTCAAGAAGAGACTGGACTGCCCTCTGTCAGAAATGGTGTAGAGTCTGCTTGGGCAGGGGGTTGAACTAGAAGACCTACAAGATCCCTTCCAACTCTGTTAATCTGTAAAAAAAAAGGAAAGTATATAAGTAACCATATTTTCCATATTTATCTTCCTCCTCCTCCCTCCTCCTCCCCCCTCTTATATTCCTTTTCAAAAGCTATACTATGAACCAAATCTAAATTTCAACACTGTATTACAAGCTAATTATTAGGTAGCTAATAGTAAATATGATCATGATCAGGACTCTTATTCAATGCTCAATTCCTGGTGCCGCATCCAAACAGTGTTCTTGGTACAGTAAGAAAATGTTATAATTTTCTAAGGAACCTTCAAAAATCAGTCGAGTCTGGGTTTTCTCACTGGTGTAGTAACTTTCCCTGATCCTGTTTAATTTCCTATTCCAAGCAAGGTTCCTCATTTCCTACCACTAGCTTAGGTTCCTCACTTCCTCACTTCCTACCACTAGCTTATTTGGGGCCCTGGGTATGTTAAATACTGACTTTAATACCATGTGCAGTGATGCTTGTATGGGCAATCAGAATTCACAATAAAGTTATTGTTGTTTCTTTTACAGATGTACATATTTTACCACTTTAAAATTTACATCTTAGTGTATAGTGTGCATATTAGAGATCTCTATGTAAACTGTTTTGAACTGGAAAAATGATAGGTTAGAAATCAAGTTACTCAATGAATAGAATGAGAGAAAACATCATTAAATTCTCACCTAGTCTTCTAGTTATTATCCTTTCTTCAAGGATCATTGATTGTATTGGCTAGGAAGATGATACCTGAACCACACAACAAATATTGGAAGACTGTAATTGACAGCAACTATACAGGAGCCTATTTTGGTTTTGAAGCAGGTGTGGGCTGCTATGGGTTTGCCAGGGTTCTGGAGAACCTGTAGCTAACATTATGTCCAGTTCGGAGAACCTCCAAATCCCACTCCTGGCTGATCCCTCCCACTCCGCCTTTCATGGAGGCTCAGGGAGAGGGGGAAATGGCTCCCCTGTTGGAGCCTGGGGGAGGAAGTTTGTGCCCTCCCAGAGGCTTGAGGAAGGTAAAAACAGTCTTCCCGCCATGGTGCAGGAGGCCAAGTAGGCCTTGCCCACAATTGCCATGCCCACCCAGCAACTGGGTACAGAACCCGTTGCTGAAATTTTTGAAGCCCACCTGTTTCGAAGTGCATTGATATCTACTCTAGAATAATGCAGTCTAGAATTATTGAAGGGAGAGGGACCCTTTCATGGAGAACAAAGTGTCAGACAAGCTTGGAATATTTGATATGCCGGAAAAGGTTGAAGGCGGATTCTCCCTAGCAGTTCATAGGGAATTTCTAATACCCGTGTTTCCCCGAAAATAAGACCAGGTCTTATTTTCTTTTTGGTCCCAAAATAAGCACTAGGACTTTTTGGGGGGAGGTTGTCTTATTTTTTTCCATGTATGGGAACCCCTCTTCTTCTTCTTCTTCTTCTTCTTCTTCTTCTTCTTCTTCTTCTTCTTCTTCTTCTTCTTCTTCTTCTTCTTCTTCTTCTTCTTCTTCTTCTTCCTCCTCCTCCTCCTCCTCCTCCTCCTCTTCCTCCTCCTCCTCCTCCTCCTTCTTCTTCTTCCTCCTCCTCCTCTTCCTCCTCCTCCTCCTTCTTCTTGCTTGCAGCAGAGCAGGAGGTAGGGCAGCAGAGCTGCCCAATGCACACCTCAGGGCCCCTGCAGCCAGACCACCCATACCCCAATACCTGTTCACAGTGGTGGCACCAGCACACCACTTGGCCTCCTGCTCCATTTCTTCAAACAAGCAGAAGAATTGGGCCAGAGGCCACATGGGTTCCTTCTGCACATGGCAACTGATACTGCCACTGTGAGGCAGGTGTCATAGCATGGATGGCCTGGCTCTGGAGGCCCTGAGGTAAGTTGGTGTAGGGTGCATGGGATAGTTCCATCACCTCCCCACCATGCCTCATGGCCGCAGCACTGCAAGCAACCGGACAGAATAGGTGGGCCGGCAGCTGCATAGGCTCTTAGGTAGGGCTTATATTAGACTCACACATAAAACATGCTAGGTATTATTTTGGGGGGGAGGTCTTATTTTCAGAGAAACAGGGTAGTTATGCAGATTGTTGCCTTAATCTGGCAAGCGTTTTGTCTATAATTGGACTGCAATAACGGAGCTACTCTGCCATTCTTGGTTCCTTGAGCATCATCACAATTGCATCTTGTTTAAATACAAATATACCTCTGTGGTTTGTCCAAATACAAATGTGACACTGCATTAAGTGATACTTCCTGTATTCAAGTGTTTCATCTGAATGCAATCTATTCCAACCCAAGAAGGGGTTGGAAAGATCATGTATCGTTAATTTCAAATTTATAGGGTGAATCCATACAATGTCATTGGGAAATATTTCTTTATTTTATTTTAATGATTTATATGGCTGTCCATCTCAGCACAGTGACTCTGGACAGCATAAATGGATTGAAACATTTGGCCCAAGTTTGAAAATGATTTTTATGTTATTTTAATTTTTGACTGAGAGCCACCCAGACTTTGCTATAAGATGAAGGGCTATATGAATGTTTTAAATAAATAAATAAATAAAACACACAGTATAACTTATAAACCATGTGCCCCAATTGAAAAGAGCAGCAGAGCTTACTTAACTTCCTGGAAAAGGGCCTGTAGAAAAGCAGAAGTAACACTGATATTTTAGATTGTTTTTTAAAAAAGCTGGGCAATTATATGTTCAGCTCTGCAACTTTGCAAGAGTGCAAGTTCCCTTTTGTGAACTGTTAAGCCAATGAGTAAATTTCCCTGATGGAGTAGAATGAGTTCTTAGTTTTATTTACCTTTTTGTTCTTACTGCCAAATCACTTTTTAAAAAGTCAAGTAATTATACACACATGGGCGACACAAGCACACACACACACACACACACAAACACACAAAAGTGTAGGACTGCTTGCTTAATACTAAAACTTGCATGATATATCTGTGAGCTATGTGGGTTTATGAATGTTCAGTGAAAAAATAATAATATTTTTAAAAGTGTGTTCTTGGATTTCCTGACTGTAGAAGTCTTCCCTCATAAGGACTTAACTTTAATAAGAGCAGGAAAGACTGGCAAAACACATTCTACAATTTTAATTCACTTCCAATAATAAGAACGATAAGGTGACTTGATGTCACTGGCTTGGAACCACTGAATAGCACAGGGCAACTAAGGGGACTGCAAAAAACAGTAATAGAATAATTTTGAAAAAAAATAGCACTGGTACTTAGACTGTCTAAGCAATATAGAGTCAACATATTGCCCCCAACAATTTGAGTCCTCATTTTAGCCACCTCGGAAGGATAGAAGGCTGAGTCAACCTTGAGCCTGGTGAGATTCGATCTGTCAAATTGCAGGCAGCCGGTGATCAGCAGAAGTAGCCTGCAGTACTGCACTCTAACCACTGTGCCACTGCGGCTCAGTGGGGAATCTAAAATAAATAATGCAGAGGATGCTTTGTGGTTGCAGTGTCTGCTGTGTGAGGGAGACAAACCTCAGAGAATCAGGATAATGTATTGGTGTACCGTGGCACCAACCTACCTCCTCAAGTTGTGATAAAATGGACAAAGAGGGAAAGTTGTATGGTCCTTTTAGGCTTATAAGAAGTAGATTTTTTTTTACAGCTAATTAAATAAGTCAGGCTGCCATGGCAGCTTATCCTGAGCTTCATCTTTAATGTTCTTTGGAACCCAGATCAGTGGTGACTTCTGTATCACAGTACTGTGCACTTTTGTTAATCTACTTAAGTCCTTCAAGAATGTGGATATGACCAGCATACTCATTCTGGTGCACAAAGAAAGCAAATAATGCTTTTCTCCAGCAGCTGCACTTGACAGTATTCCATACCTATATCAGACTGTGAAATAAATTTAGGTAACTCATTAGATTCATGATTGATGAGAATGGAAGGAGAATGTGAAGTTACCCACTGACATTCATGCTTTCTCGTTGCTTTCAAATATCATCTCCTGTGCTGCTTTAGTTTTCAAGCACCTGAACCATGGGCTTTGACATCCATATTGCTGGGTCCCTTGCAGTCCCCTATAAATCATCAGGATAAGGAATTCAATGTAAATAACTGTTTATGAACAATTTGGATGGCCTCCCTAGTTATCTGTGTTACTGTTTTCTCAGTTCTACACATTTATTACATCATTCCCCTGGCTTCTTGCTACATGAATTGCAAATGACAAGGATCATTTTCCTTCTTGTTAATACGGTCCCCTTAATATTTCTTGAGTCTGTTCCTTATTAAATTATGTTCACTTGGACTATATCAGTTTCATTTCACCCAGGTAAGAAGTCCCATGAGATATCACAAGGAAGAATGTTATAAGATTAATACCTCCTTTGAACCTGAAAATAATGTGCATAAGCATTAAAAAAACAAAAACAAAGGGCCATGCAATATGGAAACACAGTGTGCCATGGTGGACCTCAATCTTTAACTGAACTATCTGCCTTGATTTCTACAACAAGACTACTTTTCAAATCTTATTATTAGCTTCATTAGAGGCGTTACTTGCATCAATGGCTATAGTGGCATCCATAAAATGGGAGAGGTTAATGCAGACTTTGCTTTGAAAAAAAATAAATTAAAAAAATGATCTGGAATTGAACATGCCATAGCCCAAAGTTTTATGACAACATAATTGGTAGTTAGTGTGAAATTTGTAAGACAAATAGACAACACTAACAGTAACTTCGATTGTCCTACCCATGCCTCATATTTTTTTACAGCCACCAAAGGGCCTCATTAAAATACCAGTCAGCACCTCAGCAGAAACAGACAGTACTTAGAATGCCCAAATAGGAGAGAGAAATCTGCATTTTGTAAATTTGACATCTTTGATAGATTATACCATGTAAAACCATTGCTTCAGTATCTTATGATAACACTTTAGTTCCTCTTATGAACTAAACCATTCCTTTGCCATTAAATGAAACAGTGCAGCCAAGGCAGAATGCAAAAATGCTGCAGACTATAAAGTAGACTAAATAAGCAAGCAGGTCAAAGTTGCCTTTTGTATAGGACAGGGCTGTCACACTCCTGGTCTGCGGGCCAGATGCTACACATGCTGGCCACACCCGGTTTAGCGGGAGAGGGGGGAAAGTCCCGATACATCACGTGACTCTGCCATGACAACGTGAATTTGACATTCCTATATAACATGGATATATAGAACATGTGTCCTGTGGTATCTGTGAGGACAAATGTGACAGCAATACTTGAGATACATGTGGAGGCTAGTTCAGTAGCGTAACTCTTTGGGTGGAGCAAATGGGGTTAAGTGATGATATCACACTTCTCCTTTTGGTTTTTGTCCCCCTTTTTCTTTCCCAGTTATGATTGGAAAGGCTGCATTGATAAATCCACCTGCTCATAGTAAATTAATACATCAAACATTTTGGGTATATTTCTGGCTACTCTCTCAATCTCAGGCATGATTTTTTTTAAATATATGATTTTACTGACAAATTCTACATAAGTTAATGCAGCATGGCCGAATAAGCATTGCCATGATAAGAATATCTCTTGAATTAATGTGGTCTGAATTCTGCAGGAAGCTTTAGTCAGTAATTTTAAAATATCAATCATTTTAAATAAAATTATATATTTTGTTCTATCGCAAATGGAGACTATACATGTGCAAGGATACTGTTGCAGGATCCAATCTGTGTCAGTCACTGGGACCAGAGATTTAATCTTCTATGCTTTAGCACTTGTGCTGGAGCCCTGAGGAAACTACTCTCTAGCAGAGTGTGTGTTTTGGGCTATTCGTGTGTGGTATTTATATGGTGCCTGATTGTGTGTGGCTTTTTAGTTGTTGACTGGGGTGTTGATTGCTAGCTATTAAGTTTTTGTTGTTGTTTCCTTGTGCTGCCAAGCCCTTGCCTCCTAAGTACTTGATAAACTGGTGGTAAATCAGCACTCCTGTTAACTGACAAGGGGCCTCTATTTTTACTGTATTTTGTTCTTTTTTAAAGCTAATTTGGGTAATAATAATAGCAACTGTCTAATTAGTTAAAATCCTATCATTGGTTGTTACTCAGCTGTATGGAAATAGCAAGTCAATCAATTAGATTTAATTCAAATGATATTCATATATGAATTCCAGTGTCAGTGATTGTCAATAGCAAACATAAATATGCATATCTGGTTTAACGGCTTATCCTTTAAGTTATCTGGATGTCAGGATAGTCCAATGGATATGTTATATCCTCTGCTGTAAAGGGAATCTTTCCTAGAATCCTAGAAGGATTGGAGGGAGGGAGGGAAGGAGGGAGGGAGGGAGCACAAATCCAAGAAGTTTCTTAAGTACAGTGAAAATGAACACCAAACACCTTAGGCCTTATTCCGACTTACAGAGTAAGAGAATGTTGGATTTATTTATGCTGATGAGATTGGAATGTAGGTTATCATGTTTGTTTGGGCTTTCATTGTGACAGCTCTTTACCTCTTCATCTGGGTACAGAAATAAATCCTGTTAAATTGGAGCAGTTGCAGATGAAGACAATTCACACTGAATTCATTGGTGAAATGTGACTTTGACAACTTTAGGACTGCCACATTAAACTGAAAAACCTCTGATTATCCTTTTCTAATCTGTCTCTATTTTATACACTTAAATAAAGTTATAGCAGGTCATGAATTTATTCAATATTTCTTAGCTTATCATATCCTTTGTCACAAGTCTCTAAAACACTGTCTTTCAAACTTTTCATTTCCAAGGGAGTTGTTACAACATCAGCTTGTGTGTCAAAAATCTCACAAAGATGTGCTAAGAAAGAACCATAGAAATGCAAATTGTGTTAGGACAATGAATGGCAGGAAAAAAAACCAACCCAGTCAGATTGCATGGTCCAGTTCTAACCCATTATTTACTCATTTATATTTATCCTTGTCATTTATAATTTGACAATTACCATAATGTTATAGCTTAAACATGTACGTTAAGAAAAAGTTTGGATGAGTTAAGGGAGGCAGGGGGGGGGGGGTTGTCATATTTTTATTTTATTTTATTTTATTTCCACTCAGCAAGTGACTCATGGATGTTTATGTAGTCAAGAAACAGAGTCCATAACACACTGGGGGGCTCAGGTCAAGGCACATGATCAGGTCTTCTTGGCTTTGTGAAAGAGTTGTGGGTCATCCTAATCTCTGAGGGGAGAATATACTTGAGGGAAAGGGCTACAGCAGCTAAGGCACATCTCCTGGTCCCTGTCCACTGACATTACTTGACTGATAGGACCTGAAACATACACAACTTGCCAGACCAAATTGGACAGATAGACACGCCATAGAGAAGATGGTCCTTTAATGAACTTGTCCCCAAGCCTTGAAAGGCTGTAAAATTTGATAAGCAGCCATTTGAATTCCACCTGGAACCACGCTGGCATGTTTTTTGGAAAACTTACCTATGTGGCAAAAGCAAATGCTATGGAAATAAATATTGACCTATGGGGACCAATGTGTATAGAAATGTGTACAAATGTATGCATTGACTGGCAAGGGGGAGGCTTAATGCAAAAACAGGTCAATCTAAGTTATATTTGGAAGAATAAGAAACTGACATAATTCAGACTGAAAGACTGACCTGCCCATCCTTCTAGATTGGGTCTAACTGGAGCATATTGTCTGTCCCTAAGGACCCAGAAGAAAATGGGCTTCATATTTCAAACCTTCAACTGAGATTATGACTTAGACCTGGCTTAGGTAAAGGTAAAGGGTCCCACACACACAAACATATGTGCTAGTCATTCACGACTCTAGGGGACGGTGCTCATCTCCATTTCAAGGCCAAAGAACCAGCGCTGTCTGAAGATGTCTCTGTGGTCATGTGGCCAGTATAACTAAACACCGAAGGTGCATGGAAAGCTGTTACCTTCCCACCAAAGGTGGTTCCTATTTTTCTACTTGAATTTTTACATGCTAGGTTGGAAGAAGTTGGGACAAGTAATGGAAGCTAGGGATTCGAACCACTGAACTGCTGACTGACAAGCTCACTGTCTTAGCCACTGAGCCACCGCATCCCTTTTAGACCTCGCTTAAGATCTATCAAACTCTGAAAATTGAAACTGAAAGATTATGGCATAAAACAGCTGTGGTTGTCCCAGTGATTATTGACACTCTGGGGGCTGTACCCAAAAAATCTTGGACAGCATTTAACAAAGCTGTGCATTGACAACATTTCCATCTATCAATTACAAAAGGCCACACTACTTGGATCCATACATATGTTACACCGATACATTATAACATCCTCGGTTCTTGGGAAGAACCTGATGCATATATGAAGGCCAACACCAGCTACAGAATTGGCAGATGTGCTTTCACATTGTTGTGTATAATAATAACAATGTGTTTGAAAATCATAGAACTAGTGGTGTTAGGGAATACCCGAGAGACTGAGAGTTTAGTGAACTCACAATGTTTTATATTAGATTGACCTGGCAATAAGCTGTGCCCTGGAAATAAGACAAGCCATTTCACCAAATTCAGGAAATGGTTTGGCTGACTTCCAAATCATCTGTACTTCCCCCAAGTCACATTGGAAATCTTCCAAATTGCTAGTTGTTTGAAGTCTATTTGCAGAATTCCAATTTGGATTTAATTTTGCTGGCTTTGAGTAGCCAATTCCTATGAATGATTTATCACTCAAATAGTGCTCAAGGCTTTCTTTAACTATAAACTCCAGATATTTTTCACATGGGAATTAAGCATCATGGGCTTCAAAGTTACTGAATTCTTCTCTGTAAATGGTGATATGCACAGGATCTCTTCTTAGCCATTATGTATTCAGTGAGCATTCCTAAAATATTTGAAAAGTGATGATAATAATTGACATCTGATAATACATTTGACAATTGACTGTGAATAACTGACTGCATTTGGAAGTTGTACAATGATATTTAATATATGACAAATCTTGACAGCTGAAATTCCAGTAATTAACTATTATATATTCACAGTTTGTGAAGCTGTGGTTTAGAGAGATAGATGAATGGATGGCTGGAGGGATGGATGGATGGATGGATGGAGGGATGGAGGGATGGAGGGATGGAGGGACAGACAGACAAACACACACAGACACACACACAGAGATTCAGACACACCAAATAAAATTTCTTCCAATTCATTTATTGTGAAGTACTTGAAATATCTTCCTGGGGCAAGTGAATATAATCAGATTTTGATTCACTACTAATATCTAAAAGGAATCTACAGAACAAATGGCACCTGGAAACCATTGTTTCTTTATGTTGCCCATTTCTATTACCCCTCTTTCCAGTGATGTGCCTCTTGGAAAGGGCATCCCCAGGGATTAAATGAAAAGTCAAATGGTGACTACCATTGCATACATGACTTCTTATTTATTTATTTATTTATTTATTTATTTATTTATTTATTTATTTATTTATTTATTTATTTATTTATTTATTTATTTATTTATTTATTTATTTATTTATTTATTTATTTATTTATTTATTAGACTTATATACTGCTTCATAGGGCTTTCAGCCCTCTCTAAGTGGTTTACAGATTTTTAGCAAATTGAGTCAGCAAATTACCCCCACAGTCTGGGTCCTCATTTCAGCCACCTCGGAAGGATGGAAGGCTGTGTCAACCTTGAGCCGGTGAGATTTGAACCGCTGAACTGCAGATAACAGTCAGCTGAAGTGGCCTGCAGTACTGCACCCTAACCACTGTGCCACCCCGGCTCCTCCTCCTTTTAAATGTCATTATGTGTGTAACACATATAAAAAGGGGGCAGAGCTTGGATCATGACACCACCTTGATTTCTTTTAGTGCCCATCATGCATGGCAAAGTACACTTGCATGGTTGACCATAGTTGAGCAAGCTATGCAAACTTTATTTCTTTGATTATTCCTCACCTTTCAAGGTGGATATGTATCAGTGGTGGGTTCATACCCATTCAGACTGGTTCAGCCGAACCGGTAGTGGTTTGGCAGCCTG
The DNA here is from genome assembly GCF_051295495.1 of Thamnophis sirtalis. Taxonomy (NCBI): domain Eukaryota; kingdom Metazoa; phylum Chordata; class Lepidosauria; order Squamata; family Natricidae; genus Thamnophis; species Thamnophis sirtalis. Next base: position 30,305,736 of record NW_028261386.1, on the reverse strand, counting down.
GGTCGCTGGAACCGGCAGTGACCCAGGCCTTCCATGCCCACAAAATGGTTCTCCCAGTGGTGCCTACGCCACGGCCATCTTGCTTTTTGCTTCTGCTTATGTGCCGAGCAATTTTTATTGCACTGTGCATGCATGCACAGTGCACGTGTGGGGCGCAGCATCAGCAAACTGGCAGTAGCGACTGCTGGAACCCACCCCTAGTATGTATTACACATTTGGGCCAAGAACCAAAACAAACATCAAACTGCAAAATATGGAAATCCAGAGTTAAAGCGAAGCTAAAAATAAGTGAATGAATAAATTGTGCACTGTATAAACTATAGTAAAAGAAAATTCCAGATTTTCAGCAATGGAAAATGATTAAAAATATAAAGAGACGATCCTTTGAAAAGGAATTCTGAAGTTCACCCATCCACATTTTAAAAAAGTCTCACTCTAATATGCTGAACATCTACCTGAATGCTATGAATTACTCGGTTTGGGAATAACAAAAAAAATATATTAGTAAACTAAAATAGTCAAGAAGGTTAGTGAACAATCATTTTATGGGCATCCTCAAAATAAACAGAAGCAGCCTTCCAGGAATATAAAACTGTACTGGGACTGGGGCTTATCTTCTTCCCCTGCCCTCAGCCAGGGAATTGAGTTAAGATGTGCCTAGGTGAGAATAAGAATATAAACATTTTTTAAGAGAAGCAAAGAAGCAGAGAATTGTTGTCTTTGCTTGAAGCATCTTTGGTACAGACTATTGAAAACCTGATGCCGAAGAATGGATACTCTATTTTAGGATTGTATTTGCTTACCTTTGGTCTTTGCTTTTTGTTCCCCATTAGGGAATCAAACATCAACCCCACTCACACAAAGCCTTACATTTCAAGCACACTGACCTTGACTGCATGAGAAATAGTATTCCTTGGAAGTGTGTAACAATATCATAGAATGAGATACTTTTTTTTAATGTGGATGACTGAACTTTAGAATTCCCTTTCAAATGATGATTTTTTTTAAAAAATCATTTTTCATTGCTGAAAATCTTCTGGAATCTTCTTTTACTGTTTGTGCATTTTATTTATTCATTTATTTTTACCTTTGCTTTAACTCTAGATTTCCATATTTTACAGTTTGATATTCATTTTGGTTCTTGGCCAAAAATGTGTAATACATACCCACCTTGAAAGGTGAGGAATCAAAGAAATAAAGTAACAATATCATAATCCTGATGCAAGAAATAAAAAACAAGATTGGCCTTCTAGCTCTTAATTAATTTCCTTAATTTCTGAAGGAAAGGACGTCTAATTAATTTTTTGGGCTGTCCTGGTTTGGATTGGCTCTATTTGGCTTTAGTTCTCTATGGCTGTGGCCAACAGAGTTAAGACATAGAAAAACAACACTGAAATTGCCGGAACTGCAACATGATGAAAGAAAGAAAGAAAGAAAGAAAGAAAGAAAGAAAGAAAGAAAGAAAGAAAGAAGGAAGGAAGGAAGGAAGGAAGGAAGGAAGGAGGAAGGAGGAAGGAGGAAGGAGGAAGGAAGAAGGAAGAAGGAAGAAGGAAGAAGGAAGAAGGAAGAAGGAAGAAGGAAGAAGGAAGGAATGGAAGGAAGCCAAAGCCTATGAGATTCCAGTCCATTTATATGTTATACATACAAAGTATTCGCTCATCCACATAATCAGATTCAGTTGTGAGCGAATACTTTTGGCAATGTAGTGTATCTATGTTTGATTAGACTCCCTCCCTCCCCCTTCTCTCTTATTCCCTCCTCCACTTATATCTTCATAAGAGGGTGAGACATAATATCATCAGGTGAGACCGAAAGACTGCAGTTATCTAATGAGCTTCCATAGAACAGACTGACTTAAATCTGAGCCTACCAGTCCTAGTTCAGCATCCTTACTTCTCCACCAGCCTGTTCTTTATACTCCAGAACCTCTCCTTGTTGTAGAGTGTCACGTTATGTCCAGAGGGTCTGTGTTACGAAGGTTAGAACTGTAGCTGCAATTGTATAATAGAAGCTTTGCCCTTTCTAAAAGGCATCTCAATGCATAAAAAGGGGAGGTTGATTATGCAGCTATAGTAATTTTTACCACCTCTGGAAGATGCCTTCCCAATTCATATCCACATCTCCTATAATCTGTCCACCTTCTTTTTAGGAAGCATTTGTGGAGGAGCCATAAAACAAGCACCAGCTGAAGGTTATTGACAATTGTTGAGGAATATTTTTTTAAAAAAAGAATAATAATGTGAACTAACAATATAGATGTTCTATGTATTACAGAAACATTCTGAACTTTAATATAATATAGAGGAATAAGATTGTATTGACCCCTATCCAATATTTCTATTGATTCAGTTTTTCTGACAGAAACAATTATAACAAAGATCAGATATAAGCTATCTTATTTTTCCATCAATCATGGCCTTGGAGGGGGAAGAAGGCCCCAGAGTCAAGATGGCAGCTTCAATTGCACAGACTTGACCATTATTGTCACTCCTGCAGACACTCAGACCTCAACCTGTCTTAACTTTGTGCTCTGACGTAATAGACAACTGTTCCAAGTATTGTGAGAAACCAAGACACCATGGCTGTGATGCCATTGGAACAAAGAAGTAAAATCAAAACAGTGCAAATCATTCAACCAACTTCAAAAGCATTTTCTCAAAGTTTGAAAATAACCCACGGGGGGAGAAGTGACTTCTGGGTCATAAAAATGTACCCAATGATGAGTAGATTGGACAAAATCCTGAATATATGCTCAATGCAACCTCTTTTAAGCTAGAAACCCATCTTGTGACTTGTTCAGATCATCCTTGTGGTTTTCTTTCTCTAAGTCTGGATGGATGATGGGTGTTTCTTTAGCACAGAAATCCATTTAAATCTGAGACAGTAGAAATAAATAAGCAGAAATATGAACAATTTCTTTAATTCAGTAAAATATATTTTGGGAATAAACCTGCCACTTTGGTACCATTTTTTTGTTTCCATTCCTGTATTTTTGTAATAAAGGGTCCATATTTGAAAAGAAGATATTGGCACAAAATTAGCTGTGCAATATCCAAGAAGAGAGGGAGGGTTGTCTAAGAAAGATGCAAAACATTAAATATAAAGCATCCTATTAGTTGCCTTGAGCATCTGGGCAGAATGTAGGATATAAATCAATCAAACAAACAAATAATATTATACATAAAAATATCCTAGCCTGATTGGGATGCAAATACAAATTGCCTTCATGAAAGAACTGCTTAGAATTCCACAGTGAAAGAAGTCGTATCGCTGGAGTTATATGTGCAACTAATAATATTTTTTAATCAGACCCAGAAAAAAAAATATAATAATCTATTTTACTTTCCCACAAAGTCGAGCTTTTGATCACTGCTGTTCCAGTGCTGCAAGACAAATGAAGAAGGAAGCCACTTATGAATATCATAGCTAGGTTTTTCAATTCAGTGGATTATTCACATCTGTTAGGTGAGAATTGCAGAGCGTTGGAATAAGGGACTCTTATGTTTTTATAAATCTCGCACTGCCAAGGGCTACTGAATAGTGAATCTCAACATCTGTGTTACTTCTCCTTTGAGCTTTTCTGATTAAACGTGTCTAAACATTTCACACACTAGCAGAAATTTAGAACACAAAGAAGAACAAAGGAAAAGAGGAAATTGTTGCAATGTACGGTTTGGTGTCAGGTTACTGCAATCTCAACCCCCCCCCCCACACACAATTGTATATTTAGTGTAGCAGACGAAGAGGGAAATTATTTCATGTGACAAATGTCCTCCGAATATTCATTTTGGCATCGTTGCTTTTTGTAGCAGACTTATTAGAAAAAGACAACCCAAAAGCAAAGAAGAAATGTAAATAAAGGTGCAGGAATTCGGACAGTGATGTTTTTTCCAACCTCTAGCTTTCTCCACCCATGCCCCCACACCCGCACACATGTACAAAATCATTCAAATGCCTTTTCTTTCTCTGACAAAAATATTCATTAAAAACATTTCACTGGGCTGCCTTTTAATATCTCACAGGCATTCAACCTGCACAGGAAGCTTCCATGGATCCACACAAATACTGTGTAATTATCTGCTGGCTCCCTGCTGGTTCCTGCATATTCCAAGCACAAAGTGAATGCCACAGATCCACTGCCTGGCTTCTGTCTTCATTGTCCCTGCTTGGAATATGAAGCCCCACTTCATTATAGCAGACCTGATCAAACTTGATAGATTTAGCTATTATTCTTGGCTGTGTCAACTTTCTCTCTGCAGCTTCCCCCCCCCCTCTTCAGCTCTTTTGTTTCGCCACCCAGGGAATGCATCTTATTCCTAGGCGTCCTCCTTTCTCCCCTCTCTCCTTTCTTCCTACTCCCCCGTCTCTCGGCTGACAAGCAATGGTTTCAGCAAATAATGCTCTTTGTATATCATGTGATTCATGAAAAATAAGCCTTGTTTCCCTGACTCCTCTGGCTCAATGGCCCTTTATGGTTTTATTGACTTTTTAAAAGTTTGTTTCGATAAAAACGCTGTAATATTGACGTACACCACAACTTTAAAAATACTTAACATGTTTGAGGGATGCTAAAATTCTTTTTCTCTTATTCTCTGTTCTCTACCCGAATAGCTGAATTTATTATTGATGTTGTAGTTATTATTATTATTACCAAACATTGAGGCAATGCTCTAGTCACTGCTTTTCTGAATGATTCCTATGCCAATACATCTTCTGAAATTTATGATATTGTTCATTTGTTGTCTCAAAATGATGGTTTCCTAAATTTTCTTTCCAAAGCTCCAGAATCCACTTTAAACAAATGCAGATGTTGCAACCACTGGGTTTATTGAACAGATAGCATTGTGGTTTTGATTGAAGAGTTGCTATGCAATCACTGAGGACAGTTTATTTAATAATAACAACAATCATTGTTTCTAAATATTATTCCTGTAATTAATGCAGCATAGATTATTAGGTACAAAGAATATGAGTCTATGCCACAAACTAATACATCCTTTCTAAAAATATAATATTTGCTAACAAATATAGAAAGTTTTATGCAGGATTCATTCACCTTTGTCTTTAAAATATATGCCATTTTTAAAAACAAAACTATGAAACCGCATAGCTACTTCAAGCAAATGTTAATGGAATTTAACTCTAATTTTATGATTATATTACAAATGTGAAATTTAATATTAAACGCTAAAATGTGTTTTACTATAGAAAATACTGATTTTAATATATTCTGAAATCAGTGTATTTTCTCTGAATCATTACTAAAATGCTTAATTAAAGGCATCTTGTGCTCCATACATGAGTTGGAGAGAAACTCAGGAATATACTAGTTTTGAATATACTAAGAATGTAGATAAACTTATTTTCAAGTCAAACACAAATATTGACACAATAATTAACCTATTCATGTTGTTGTTTTTTGATTTTTCAAATGCTGCTTTTTTATTTATTTCATTAGATTTTTGAAACTGCACATCCCTAAATGACTCTGGAACAGATCACAGTTAAAAAGAAAATCCACACAGCCCTTTATTTTTTTTCCAAATAGCTCTTTATACAGTATATAACTTAATATATAAACACAGCACTCTCCCCCAACAGAAGCAGAATATCCTCCCCCCCCAACATCTTTTTAAATTGGTGATTTAAATACATAATAAAACTGAAATTTAGGCAATACATTCATATTTTTAAATAAATGTTGCTAATTATCACCTCATCTACAGATACTAATTGTTCCGGCTGACGTACAAGAAATTTTGATTTCATCATACGCTTTATATTATATTCCACCTTCAAAGTAACTCCCTCCCTGATCCTTTTTCTACTACCACTCTCCTCCTTTAAAAAAAACAAAAAAAACAAATCCTGTCCAGCATCTTAAAATGTAAATTGTTGCAAAGCCACACAAAAGAAAAAAAGGGATATTTTTAAAGACAATCATGATGATCACTTAATTCAATCTCTGCCTTTCCACTTGGCATAAGATAATTAGAATGCCACAGTGCTGTAAAGACAGAAAGCTTTGGCTACCCCTCTGACTCACCCAGACGATAATACATGATTAGAAGTCAGTGACAGATCACAACTGCTGCATGACCCACCAAGGTCTTATCAAGGGCAAATCACATAATTAACATGCACTTCTCTAGCCAAAGAGGACTATGCGATTGTTCAGCGACAATCAAATTAATCTAGCCAATGGGGTCAATGCTCTGTGAACTTGGGTATAGTTGGGGTATATCCAAAGGTGGGGAAAGAAATGTGTGTTGCCCATCCCTATTCTAGCAACAAACATGCAATTTAAACTAACATTTATATACATTCATATAATTTTATATAAATTATATAAAATGGTATAAATTGTGCATATGTTCTATTTTGGAACGTGCTCTGCTGATCTCATAATTCATCATGTATGGAATAAAGGCCTTTGCTAATGCAGTCTGATCCTGAGGGACACATGTAATGGAGCCACTTTGACAGGAATTCAGGCATCTATTGAGGCCTGCAGCTCAATTTATTTGCTGTAAATGTATTCTGGAACCAGGCATAAAATGCCAAGGAATAATAATTGCGCTTCTTACAAAATACTGACTTCCCACAAACATTATTTTGTTCACAATGATTAGCACAATTTTCTTGATGTATGTTTATTTTAGCTCTATTTCTGCTCCCCTCAGTTTAACCATTTTATCACTTCTTTTGCTCCCCTTCTATTTAATAAGGCCCCTTAGTTTGACATCTTCCAATTTGTTCCATCTCAGAGTTTCCCTGAAACCATCATCTTATCTTGTTGTCTCTGCATCAGGTTCAGTTAGGATCTCTTACCTTGAATTCTGTAAAGTGATCTCCCTGCCATCTAACTTTGCCTTCAACTATCTCCAACCTGCCCAGTTTTGGGTATAGATTTTGATCATTGTTTTTCCTCACTGTATTCAGAATTCCTTTTCTTTCTTGATTACAACTCCATATTGTCTCCTATTATGATTTCCCCTTAATCCACTGAATTTAGAATACAACATTTTGCACCTTGTCTTTGATTATGCAACATGGTTCATGGAGAGGTTTAGTTTTACTTGTCCATTGCTTATTACTGATGAGTCTGCCAAATAAAGCTTCATTGAACAAATCTTTGATTAAATCAGCTAGTTCTGGCTAGGAATTCTGGAAATGGCAGTCCCTCAAATTTTGGGCAGACTAAGAGTATGGGAGGAGCACTGTTATAGAATGAGATAACTGTGGGGGTGTTCCACTTGTCTCCTATACTTCTGTGGTGATCCCTGCTAAGCAGTGACATGCGGTGAGGTTTATGGCCAGTGAGGCAAGTGGGCAAAAGCCGATCTATGTCTGCCGCCTTATGTCTACCAGCACCAGGCTTTAGCGGGGCTTTCGGAAAGCTGTGCCGAAGCCCCGGCGTGACTTTCTACCATAGAGTCTCACTCTATGGCGGGCGCGGCGGCATGGCTTTAAAGTCCCGGCGCCACGTCCACCATAGAGCAGGACGCGTCCTGCTCTATGGCGGGCATAGCGGCATGGCTTTAAAAAATTCAAATAAAAAATAAAGTGCCAGCCCCTGCTGCCAGAGCCTCCAATGGATGACTCTGCTTAACTGTTTTTAAAAAGCCTCTAAAAAAGTGCCCTCTACAGGAAGAGGCGAGAGAATCATGTACCTCATCTACATAAGGAATTTTTCGCCCTTTAACCCTTGCTTAACTCTGCTCAAGTGATCATAAAGATAGACTAAATGAGGCATATGGTTCTCTCGCCTCCTTTTTAGAGGCTTTTTTAAACAGTTAAGCACTAAGCAGAGTCATCCACTGTGAGTCTGGCAGCAACTACTCAGCCTTTTTCCTTTTAATTTTTTTTTCTTTTCATGATGACAGTGGTGAGGCCCTGCCTCCCCTGCCTCCCCTGACTGCACGTCACTGCTGCTAAGAGTAGCAAAGAAATAAGAGGTTCCACCAGGTTAGGCACAACCTGGTCAAGGTCTCTCAAACACTTAAGTCACTCAAGCATATTAGAATTTCAAATGGAGTAGAGACAGGGGTCTAGGGGGGAACCTGAATACTGGTTAGGTTAAGTCAAGAGAATGGATTTCTCAGAAGTTATTTAGAACTTTATAAATCACAGCTATATCCTGAGTGTATGTTATTACATTTCATGTACAATACTTTCTAATTAGAGGGGTTTAAATAACCAAATGCTGGTTTGTAAGATAATCTCTAGTTTAGTGTTCTTGGTTTATATAGATTGATAAAAGTATATTTGGGGTAAAACTGAGCTTTGATTATGTTTATGGTGCATTAGCTTAAATATGCAAAATGAGATCATCTTCCTTTTTAACAGAGAATGAAGTGTAGGGTTGTTAGTTGTTTCTTAATGCTTTAATGTTTTATGCTGTCTGCTGCCCAGAGTCATTTGATATGAGATGAGTGGCAAATAAATTTCATAAATAAATAAATTGAGAACTAAATAGAAATTTCCTGACAGTTAGAACAATTAATCAATGGAACAGCTTGCCTCCAGAAGTTGTGAAGGCTCCAACACTGGATGTTTTTAAGATGATGTTGGATATCCATTTGTCTGAAGTGGTGTGGGGTTTCCTGCCTAAGCAGGGGGTTGGAATAGAAGACCTCCAAGGTCCCTTCCAACTCTGTTATTCTATTCTATTCTATTCTATTCTATTTTAAATGGTATGTTGTCTATGACATCAATAGATATAAGAATGGTAATTTACCAATTATCCTAAAAAAATAAGTGAAATATTTGATTGACCAATGATGAACAGTGGAGATTAAAAATAAATTCTTTTCTGTGCTTTGAATGATGATTAACCCAAAAGAGAATAGCATGTACATAAAACAGGGTAAAATAGACTTGAAATAAATTTGCTATTAAACTGTTTAATCTGGGAACCACATGATGTCTGTAATTTTTTTCAGGTAATAGCCTTTAGACATAATTTTGAGTCAGATGAAATTTATGAACACTTTCAGTCTAAATGAGGTGTAACTACCCTAACATGTATCACCATACCAAATTTGAGTCCTTGAAGGAAAGGCAGAGATCTTTTCCCCCCCTAAGGGATTGCAAATTCATCTCAGGCTGGACCAAATTATTGATCTGTTTTTCTACTGAACACATGTATATTCGCTTGTCCATTTCATTTTTAAAATTTTATTTTGCCACATGCATTTTCTAGATGGTACTAGGCATGAAGGTAGAACAGCAACATTTTTTTTTACATTTTCGATGTGTATAAGAGATAAGAGTTGGGGATCCTTGGCATACTGATGTCTCCAAATTCCAAGACCTTAAACAATTTTCGCAGTAGTTTTACATGAGAAATTTAGATAAATTTAGATGCAGATGAAAGTGATTCAGCATGTTTCTTAAAATTACTCTTACTGATTGCAATTGGACTTAATTTCAAAAGAAATTGAATTGCAGCTGGACAAGTGAATTGAAATAGCCTACACCAGCTATATTGTACCCAAAAGTTGTCTTATTTCCTTTCATTAATACTAATCCAGCCAATTCTTGCTTGTGATATCACAATTATTCTTACAGAAACTAATAATCATTTTATAAATTGAAGACACTAATCTTGTAGATCTAATGGAAGTAAAACAGGTAGTGGACAGAACAGGTTGAATGGCAATGCCCCTTCCCTTCTGTAATTAGCTGCCACAGAACAAATAACAACCAGCCAAAGTGACATAGACTTATGCTTAAATAAAATGCTTCTGGGGTAGGATTAAGCATCAAAGGGCATCTTTGAGCCAATTAAGTAATGCCAACGATAGCTTGGCTTCTTACATAATTGTTCTACTTGGCAGGATTTGGTTATAATAGCTACTTGCATTGTTATTTTGAAAAAAGCTTTCAATTGGACTTTCCCCATATTCAAATACCATTTTTTATTAGTGAATAAAAACAAGGTCTTTACACTGACATGAGATTTGCAAAGTGTGAACTATAGTAATTTATTACAAGGAAAGGGGAGGGAAATACGAACTGCAGATCAAAAGTTGCTCCCCAATAATCAATTCCTACCACATAGTAGTGCATTGCTCATGGCTATGTTGATTCTGCTAAGTGGGTGGTGAGAGAGTGGGAGGGAGAGAGAGAGACCCCCACATATGTGGGGATCTTTTGCTATGTGATGCATCTCTGCTTTTGTAGAAATCTCTTATTTCCTTCTTTAAAACATAAAAGGTATAGTGCAGAATTCATTGCAATAGCTGAGGTACAGTTGAGAACTTACTCCTTGATCTGACCTATACAACTATTACTGAATGCTTTGGCAACTCTTTCCAAATATTTCTGGGATAAGTAGAAATAGCTTCTTTTTCAAGGAAGGACCCATTCAACCCATCTTTTTAAACCCATCTTTTTCTTTTTCTTATTAATGAAGTTTTCCTGAACTTGCAACTCATACTCCACTAATAATAGTAGTCATGCTGATTGTACTGCTAACACTTCGTGTTAGAGCTTTAGTAATGCTTGTAACAACTCCATAAAGAGACCAGAACATAATCTAGTGCATTTTCAGTTGTAAGTGGCATTATTTACTTTGTATTGTAATGTAAAAATGTGTGAATCTTTTGCTTCAGTTTTATTGTAGTGGGAGAGTGGATGCATTGGTTAGAAAGAATTGAAAGAGAAAGAAATGTGTTGTGTAGCATTGAAATCAGCAATCTTCCTAAACTCAAGTGCCATTAGGCATAACAGCCCAGTCATTTTGGAGAGATATTCTTATCTCATATGAGAATTTTGAAATATTATGAGAACTTGGGCAAGATCACCAAAATCTTTTGAGATGTCCACAACTGTTTAATGATATAAATAAAGCATACTTATGGAAATCCTTCATATAATGAAAATCACAGTTTTGTCATTTCACCACCATGGATTTATAGAGTCAGAAAATGCAGTGTTGAAACCTACTATACTCATAAAGTAATCTATCAAGGATTTTCTTACTTTTGCTTTTTAAACATTGCATGCACTGCAGTGTTGTACTGCAACAGTGTTAAGTCAATAAAACAAAAAAATCTGTGTTTGTTTGTGCATCTGTCTGTCTGTCTATCTACAAAACACACATCTATATAAACAACCTAGTTAATAAGAATGAAAATCAAGATACTCAAATGGAAGGATTTTCTCTGAATCTTAAAAGAATTAAAAGAAGAATGAAAAATGTCCTGTGTTTGACTTACAAAGGCATAATGAATATGCCCCCCACCCCAAAGCTGAATGAAACATCAAGAAAATCTGGTGCAGATTAATGGAGTGGGGGCAGCAGTGGACATACAAAACAAGAATTTGCATTTATACTAAAGGTGTATTTTTTTTATGTCTGTGTGTGTTTAAAGATATACATCTCTTCATATAAGATATTTTCCTGTTTCCCTCTCTGGTGGGTAGTCCAGTCTTCGGAAATTCAGCCCATGCTATGTAACTCCCCTAACAAACAGGATTAAAATTCACTCCTTTCACCATCCTAAGCCTTTATTCCTTCCTTTTCATTGAGCTACATTTGTCTGATTTAACAAGATAAGATTTGAGTGCTGATGCAGCCCGTTCTTAATGCAGCAGCCGCGTCCGCTGTGCCATCGACACACCATATGAGACTGATGCATAAATCAGGTATTCAAAAAAAAAAAAATTAGATATGCAGCACACCGGTTTTATAGTCCCAGGCTCAGAAATTGAAATGGCCCAGATTAATGTATTATATCTTACACACTGTCCGAGTGAATCAACTTTAATATATTGAACAGATTCACAGAACAAGACGGTGTTATCTAAGAAGCGTTCGGAAGAAGGGATTGACCTGGGGATTTGATTTGGTTCAGGTAGTTCATGTTGTACAGCGGCATTTGAATAGTATCACATAAAAATAAAATTTGTATTAGAGATCTCTCACATCATTCTCGGGTGGCTCCTTCTGAAGCTTTTCAGTGGTGTGTGTGTGTGGGAGGGGAGGGGGGAAGAATTTCTTCGAATAAAAAACAATAGTAAGCAGCTCTGGGATTTTAACCTTTGCTGAAAATGCAACAAGACAACATGATGTTTACTATTGCCTCTTTTCCCCTTGGAATCTTGGAGACCCTGGGGAGAAATTCTGCTTTCAGCAGGGATTCTGAGCCCTAACATAGGGGACATCTACATTAGATGTCTTAAACTGGCTTAACAATCAGCCCATGAAAAATATAATTCTGTGTCATGGGTACATGGGAGAATCGGTAAGTTCACTTCCGATTCTCAGCACCACTTCCAGACTTTCCTTATGAAAGCAAAGCTGAGAATCTGGTGTAAAAGGAGTAACTACTCAGATCATATGATTAATGGGAAAGGTAAAGGTTCTTCTGGACATACGTGCTAGTCATTTCCGGCTGTAGGGGTGGTGCTCATCTCCGTTTCTAAAATGAAGAGCCAGTGCTGTCCGAAGATGTCTCCGTGGTCATCTGGCTGGCATGACTACATGCCGAAGGCACATGGAACACTGAACACCTTCCCACCAAAGTGGTGGGAAGGTCTTCTCACCAAAATGATCTCTATTTTTCCACTTGCATTTTTTTTTACGTGATTACTGCTAGGTTGGCAGAAGCTGAGACAAGTAATGGAAGCTTACTCCATTACACGGCGCTAGGGATTCAAACCACTGAATTTCTGAGCGACAAGCTCAGCATCTTAGCCACTGAGCCACCACATCCCTAAATATGATTGCAAGCAGCTTTTTCAGTTTTTTGGAGTTGAAGTTTATTACTTGTTCCAGTGGTAAGAGAATATTCAGAAATTCTATTTGTGCTTTAATAACTTTTTAAAAGTACATATATTATTCTTCTGTTTTAGTGGTCAAATGGTAATTCTGAATGTAGAATGATGACACATTGGAACCATTCATATGTTAATTCATCCTTCAAAGTGTTTGATCCATTTTTCTCCACCACTTATTCAGAATGTGTAGTTGGTAGTCAAAGACTGTTGAATTTATGGGAATAAAACAGGATGATTATTAATCAATTTTATGGTCTGAAGCTGGCCTGGATAAAGTAACACCTCTGTCTGCTTAGTGGAAAGGACCACTTAAACTGGAAGCCCTCAACATCTGGATATTGGACTACATTCAACAACATGGAAGTGAACTTTCACTTGTACAATGAGTGAGTTTTTCCACAAAATAATTTTGGAAGCATAGAAATGATACAGAAGGACACATATGATATAATATACTAGGTAGACTACTAGTGGATAGATTCCCTAGGATGCAATCTATTGCTAATTAGCTTGAGAAGCCTGTGTGTTCAACAATAGATTAATTAAAAAATCTTTTCATGTAAATAGCAGATAATTCTTGCTTAACAATCATTCATTCAGTGACTGTCCAAAGTTACAGCAGCACTGAATAATAGATGATTATGACCAGTTTTCAAAGTTCTAGCCGCTGCAGCACTCCAGGGTCATATGATCTAAATTTGGGCACTTGGCAGTGTGCCTATATTTACAATTGCTGTTGTAATCTCTTACAATCCCACTTATTTACAATCTTATGGTTGCACACTCACCCAGCACCTGAATCCCAAGCCAACAGCAGGAGGAAGAAGATGGTAAAGGCCAGCTGGGGGACAGAGGTGGGTGGCAGAAGGTATAGGCATGGAGTGGAAGGTGGCCCAAAAGGCAAAGATGGGGCAGAAGATGTCAACTGTTGATTTGAAGCAAAGCTGGGTGCAACAGGGCAAGAGAAATCCTTGACTAATGAAAGTCTGATCTTAGCTTAACAACCACAACTGGGACTGTCATTACTAAGTGATGTAGTCACATAATGTTTTGTACGATGACTGTTTTGTTCAGCAATGGAAATTTGAATCCCAAGTACAGTTGTTAAGTGAGAACTACCTCTATAACATTGTATATATGATCTTGGGTATAAAAGCATCAGTCTCAGTTGCACAGCTAATGTACTTTAGAATAGCTCTTTGTCACTCAGCTTTTTGTTCTAACAAACAAACAAAAATGACAGATATCAATTATTCCAAATTGTATTGAAATCAATTAGAGCAATCCAAGAGTCATCACATCTCAAACAATTGGGCTTTTCCATTTATCAGTCTGGAAAGAGCACATTTTAAAATAGAAGCACAGTTATTCCAATGCATTAAGTATAAGTCTTTAATGCAGTAGACTCTGTATCTTCCATCTGTTCCATCAATTAAACTGTACATTGATCTATGAAGTTATTAGCAACTGCTGAAGTTCCAAATAATCTACATTGCCACCAAAGGAAAACCTACTTGCTTTAAAAAACAAAATCAAACAAAATCAAATGAAACGAGAAAAAGGTTCTTTTTATGGAATGGACATAAGTTTCTGAATTTGTAAACCTTTCTCTTTTTATTTTACCAAATTCCTGCATTATAAATTAAGTTTATCTCAGAATGTATGTAAAATTGAAGGAGAGAGAGGAAATAGCAATAGTACTTAGACTTATATACTGCTTCATAGTGCTTTTTCAGCCCTCTCTAAATGATTTACAGAGTCAGCATATTATCCCCAACCATCTGGGTCCTCATTTTACCTGCCTCAGAAGGATGGAAGGCTGAGTCAACCTTGAGCCAGTGAGATTTGAATTGAAGTAGACTGCAGTACTGCACTCTAACCACTGCACCACCTTGGCTCTCTAATGATAGATGGATGGATGGATGGATGGATGGATGGATGGATGGATGGATGGATAGATAGATAGATAGATAGATAGATAGATAGATAGATAGATAGATAGATAGATAGATAGATAGTTAGATAGATAGATAGATAGATAGATTTAGATTTAGATTTTAGATTTTATTAACATTTGTAGACCGCCCTTTTCCCTGAGGGGACTCAGGGCGGCTCACATAAAATCAGGGGGGGGAAATACAACAATGACATAGACACATATAATAAAAGTAATAAGCAACATACATTCATCATTCGGGAGGGGCAACTATCCTTGTCCCCAGGCCTGACGGGCTAGCCAGTTCTTCAAGGCTGTGCGGAAGGCCTGGACGGTGGTGAGGGTACGAATCTCCACGGGGAGTTCGTTCCAAAGGGTCGGGGCTACCACTGAGAAGGCCCTCCTCCTTGTAGTTGCCAGCCGGCATTGGCTGGCCGATGGAATACGGAGGAGGCCCAATGGGTGAGATCTAATTGGTCGCAGGGAGGTAATTGGCAGGAGGCGGTCTCTCAAGTATCCAGATCCACTACCATGCAGGGCTTTATGGGTGACTAATAGCACCTTGAAGCGCATCCGGAGATCGACAGGTAGCCAGCGCAGCTCGCGGAGGATAGGTGTTATGTGGGTGAACCGAGGTGCACCCACAATCGCTCACGCGGCCGCATTCTGTACTAGCTGAAGTCGCCGGATGCTCTTCAAGGGCAGCCCCATGTAGAGCACATTGCAGTATTCCAGCCTAGAGGTCACAAGGGCCCGAGTGACTGTTGTGAGTGCCTCCCGGTTCAGGTAGGGTCGCAACTGGCGCACCAGGCGAACCTGGGCGAATGCCCCCCTAGTCACAGCCGTCAGGTGGTGGTCAAACGATAGCTGTGGATCTAGGAGGACTCCCAAGTTGCGAACCCTCTCTGAGGGGTATAAAATTTGACCCCCCAGCCTGAGTGATGGAATATTGGTCAAATCTTTGGGAGGGAAACACAACAGCCACTCGGTCTTTTCTGGGTTGAGCACAAGCTTGTTAACCCTCATCCAGTCCATAACGGCCTCAAAGCCTCGGTTCATCACGTCTGCCGCTTCATTGAGATGGCACGGGGCGGACAGATACAACTGGGTATCGTCCGCATATTGATGGTATCTAATCCCGTGCCTACGGATGATCTCTCCCAGCGGTTTCATGTAGATGTTGAATAGTAGGGGGGATAAGACCGAGCCCTGAGGCACCCCATATGTTAGGGGCCTAGGGGACGATCTCTGCCCCCCCCACTAACACCGACTGCGACCTGTCCGAGAGGTAGGAGGAGAACCACCGCAACACGGTGCCTCCCAATCCCACCTCCCGCAGTCGTCGCAGAAGGATACCATGGTCGATGGTATCGAAAGCCGCTGAGAGGTCAAGGAGAACCAGGATGGAGGAGTATCCTCCATCTCTGGCTCTCCAGAGATCATCAGTCAATGCGACCAAAGCGGTTTCCGTGCTGTAACCAGGTCTGAAGCCTGACTGGAAGGGGTCGAGATAGTTTGCTTCCTCCAAGGACCGTTGGAGCTGAAAGGCCACCACCTTCTCAACAACCTTCCCAAGGAAGGGAAGGTTGGAGACTGGGCGATAGTTATTAAGAACAGCTGGATCCAAGGATGGCTTTTTTCAGATGATAGATCAATTGATCGATCGATTGATAGATATGTAGGCAGGCAGGCAGGCAGGCAGGCAGGCAGGCAGACAGACAATTTTTCCTTCTCATGCTTGGTGGAATAAACAGATCCTGTCATATAATGATTGGAAATATACTAACTGATCAGACAGAAATGTTAGCATATTAATAAGTATTGAAGACATTAAGACAGAAAAGGAAGGTGATTCTATAGGACTGTAGAGATCCCAACATATAGACCATGGGATACAAAATAAGAGCAAATAAGAAAAAGAAAATGAAAATGAGATGAAGGTCAGTGAAAGTCAGAAGAAGCCCTGGATTGAGAAAAAACTCTTTAAAAGTTCTCAACCGAAACTTGAAGACAGAAAGGGAGGACTGAGATAAACTACATTACAGAACAGTTAAACTACATTACAGAACAGAACAAGAAGCAATGGATGGAAACTAATCAAGGAAAGAAGCAACTTAGAACTAAGGAGAAATTTCCTGACAGTTAGAACAATTAATCAATGCAACAACATGCCTCCAGAAGTTGTAAATGCTCCAACACTGGAAGTTTTTAAGAAGATATTGGATAACCCCTTGTCTGCAATGGTATAGGGTTTCCTGCCTAAGCAGGGATTGGACTAGAAGACCTCCAAGGTCCCTCCCAACTCTGTTATTCTGTTCAGAATAAGCAGCTAATTTTTTAGTAGATAAGATTTTTGTTTTTTGACAATTCTGATTTTTTTTCCAGTACAGAAAATTGTTCAATTGATGAAAAAACACACCTGATCTTTTCATCCAGGAGTGAGTTTCCATCTTTGTCTCTACTTCTCTGGTGCTTTGAAGGGTGGATGCTATCAAGAAATGTGATTCAGTGTTCTCTGAAGCTTGCTAATTTTCTGTATGCACAAATGTGTGCACCTAAAGAGCATTTTCAATGTACTCACCTGAACAGCAGGTGTCTCTTATGTGCCTATTTTGAATACTATGCTTTGCTAGTTAGGGAATCTCATAATGGCGACATCTTACTGGACTGAACTATTCATGTTATTGCCATGTCATCCCATAAAACCCATATGTTCAGCATGGATGAGAGTAAGGAGTGGGGGGCATTTGGGAAAAGTGTGAGAAAAACTTATTTCAATTAGTTATTTCTTTTGCATTTTAGTCTGAAATCATTGTTCTGGGTTGTGGACATGTGCTTGCTAACTCAGGTTCTGAAGAAATTGTCTGATTATTTAATATTATTGATTTTAAAAAGAAAACTATCATTACCTCTTCTATGACTTTGAGAGGTGGGTGGAATTAAGATAATAGCTTCCCTGTTGCCTTGCAGATGTAGACAAAAATATCTTGTAAAGCAGCAATGAACTCCAGGACAGGGCAAACTACTTTTCTGAAAAATATTCAGTGATGTAATTTATAGATCCTCAAATCTGTCGTTCTCAGATGCTTTACGTATCACATGGAAAGTGCTTGTTTGCTCTGATTCAGGATTGGGGGGGGATTTCTGACAACTGTATGACTTTCACCAGCCCAACCTTTGAAATAGGTTGTGTCCTTGCTGTGATATTTGCCCCCACTGGGAAAAAGTGATCTAAAAGTAGGATTTATTGCCATACTGTTGTTGTGAACTAATTCAGTTTTGGTGAAGTTTTGAATGATTATCATCTCATTCACTGTAGAGTAGAAGGTGATCCACTGCCTCAACTGCTTCTCCTCCAGAACTTATGCAATGTGAAGGATTGAGAAAAAAATGGATATATCTTCCAGGTAACAAGGATGGTTATTTTGTTTCCTCCTTTAATGTACCTTGAATGCTAAGGAGAAGGTAATGCTGATGATTAAAAACTTTTTAAAATTGTGCCCATCAATTGAATTTTAGAAGGGAAATATTTAGGAAGATTGCTTCTGCTGACATTAATGTCCATATAGATTGGTTGGCTGGTTGATTTTATGCTATGCTTTCCTGCTCTCATGAATTTTGTTTGGCTAAACAAAAAAATGGCAGGCTATAACAAGTTAAAATGCTGATTAAAGTTATTGATAAAATCAATGATTAAAACTTTGGTGAAAGATAAAGGTCTTTATAATTTTCTTAAACCTTAACAGAGTGTTTGGGAAATTGTAGCTTCTGAGAGATTGCAAGAATCACATCCACTGCTGGGATGGTGAGAGGCGACCTCTATATCCACCATTGGCAGGTGCTCTTTCGGAAAGGTGATTTTTGGAAGAAGAAAGTGGAGCAATACATGATGGGGCAGGGAGGGACAGGAAGCAGGCCTGTGGAGCAGAGGTGGGTTTATGCCAGTTTTCCCCAGATCGCGCGAACTGGTAGTGGTAGTGGCGGGAGGCTCTGCCTATCCACCTGGATGCTTCTGCGTATGTGCAGAGCAGCATGTGAGCGTGCATGCACAAACGCACACATGAGTTAACTGGTAGTAAAATAAATTGAAACCCACCACTGCTGAGCGGACCCAGCCAGAAGGGAAGCGCTGCAAGAGGAGGCTCAGGGTGAGAGAGGCTTGGCACATGAACTGGGGAGGTGTTACAATATGAGCCTGGTTCTGTCTCAGGCCTCCCAGGGCCTTGCCCTTCACTAAGGCACTCTGTGCTCCCCTTAGCAACCAGCATAGTTGATTAATGATGGCAAAAATTGCAATTTTGGGGTGCTGTAATCAGGTGGGTGTCTCACTTAATGATCACAATGACTTATAACTCATAATTGCAGTCATAAATTGAGGACTACCTATAAATAAATTATCTTCAAGCCTACCAAACCAGCCCATCAACAGGGGACTCCAATGAGTGATTTGCCTCTTGTGGGGCATTCAGTAAGAAAAAGAATATCCCATTTTTAATTGCGAATGTTCGGGTGGTTTTATTTTATCTTATTAGAAACAATATATACAGTTATAGTGGGAACTAATTTATAATTTATAAATTTATACTAGCTAATATTATAACTAAGGTATAGTATAACATTATATTAATGATTGTTCTAGGAATCAAATAACTTTCCTCCTAGTAGTCAAACCACCTGTGATGACCCGGGGCATGGCATGAAAACAACACAGCCAGAGAACAGGTCTAGCTCCCCTTTATTGCTCCAACTTTGCACCCAAACATCCCCATGTTTACTACACATCCTGGAGCAAAGCTCTCACACGTACCTTCAGCAAATTCTGGCTGTGAGTTAGCCAAACAGTAACTAGGGTCAGCAGTTCAGTAAGCTAAGTTAACCAAACAGTAACCAGAGCAAGAAGTTCAGCGAAACAGACAAACCAGACAAGGCCCACAAGACAGAGCACAGTACTGTCCAGGCGTCAGTAAGTATACACGATTTTCCACAGATTCAATGCTTGTTCCTGACAAATGCCCCTCCCACCACCACCTCTTTACATCTCAGTCCCCAGGTGTACCTTGTCAAGGGGAATGGGGCTGTCTCTCCTCCCTAGTAGCCAGCTCAGTTTGCATTGTTCTTGCCTTCTCTCTTCTCTCCAGGCTCTAGGATCAGGAGGAGGTGGTCCTTGCTCTTTGCCTGAGCTCTGTCTCTCCTGTTCCTCCCTGTCTGCAAGCCTTTCTAATCCTGAAAAGCCTTGCTCAGACTGACTCTGCCCTTCCTCAGTTTCCTCCAAGGCCAATGGAGCTGCCCTCTCCATCTCTGTTGGCTCTTGTTTCAATTCATCTTCCCCCGCAGATTCAGACTCTGATGAAGGCATGACACCACCTTTGGAAAGAGGTTCAAAGGAATATCATCTTTTCCTTGGATCATGCATTGGTTTCCAGTCTAGTTCCAATCTAGTTGTTCTCCAGAGGTAACTTCGTGTAGCACTTAGTAGTAAAGACATAAATAAAACACTGGTAATCTTTGATGTTTTCAAAAATTTCAGATATGGTCACATATAACTCACTAGATATAATTTAGACACTAGATGGAATTGTGCAAATATACTCCTTACCACAGTTACCACCTGGGGATTCTGTGTCAAATAGATTCTATTCTTTTAGGAGTTTCTGCCCAACCAAGAATATACTGAACCTCAATCCCTCACCTTATTGACCAAGGAATCATTGTCATGTTTGAATTTAGTTTCCAGTTATTCACTTTCATCTAGGTCAATATTGAAATTAGGAAGTGATCAACAAACACAATTGCTTCTGTGGAGTTGCATGGCAAGAAGATTAGGAACACAAAGATTCTAATGAGCTCTTCTAATTATTCCATGTAAATATTAAATAGCAAAAGGGGCAAGATGCTGTTTTGGGAATACCAAAGGCCAATGATTCAGATGCTGAATAGAAACCTTCCAGCATCATATCATTTTTTGGGACAGACAACACATTACAAAACAGTGCCTGCAAGCCCCAATCCCATCTATTACCAGAGTATTAAAAGAATCAAAATAAGCAGTGCTTTATCCTCCTCATCTTATGACCATTCACCAAATAGGTCATTCACCAAAGTGACCAAACCATGTTAGTCCCAAATCTTGGCTGAAAGCCTAATTGAAATGGGTCCAAGTAATCAATATCCTTTTCATAATAAATCCATCTTTCCTTTGGATTTCTGCCAGTTGCACCTCCCTAGTGATATCCTTCTAATACTCACAAGTATTATACATTTGTCTTTTCAATGTCATACATGTTTTGGTGCATACATTTTGCTCACAGATTCACCATAGTATGAGAATATGACAATGACAATGACTGCATAAAATTGCTAATTTATGAGATGCGTATTCTACTTTCCATCTAGTAAAAGATTTTAAAACATTGCAATAATCTATATAATATAAAAATATACATGGCTCTATAAGACTAAATGTTGCACTTTCTAGATGAACATCTAATTACAATGTGGATATTGCTAAGTCAGCTTGCAGTCTCAGGATGTTGTACTAGTTTGATGGTGTACTTATTTGAAGTAAAGTGGGATAATACAGTAAACATAGTTTTGAGCCACAGGGGGACATATTTAAGTAAAATGTTATCCCATATCTTCTTATGTTTAGACATCTTAACAATAGAAAAAGGAAACCTGTCCATAGAATCCTCTTCACATAGACAATCTGAGGTCTACTTGGATTCAGAGATGGTGTTTAATACTGCTAAATACTGGCAATTTACTTAATACTAATTCAACTAAATTTTTCTGGGTAACTCATATCCCAGTTTTTGCCATTTGAGATTGCCTTGTTGCAATGGTAGAATTCACCCATTAAGCCAAATCATAATGTGATTAATTTGCTTCTGGCTTGGTGTGATTTTTGGAACTCAGCCACTCTACGTGTTAACCATGGTTGCTGGGTTAATATGACGTGTAAACCTAAAACATTCACTACAGATTTTTTTTGTCTTCCTTCACAACTTAAATCCTTGAGGATCCGAGGAATGGGTTTGCCTTTAGGCCAAGGGAGGCAATTGCCTTGCCCAGTGAAGAGTCACTCCTCCAGTGGCTCTTCCTGAGCTTTTTTCTTGCTGGGGGTAAAAATTCTTACTTATTGCTGGCATCCACATCTACCTGTGTTAGCTAGTTGTAATTTCTTCAGTGCATTTCACTGTGCTGGCAAATCCAGCACCCATCCATACCCACCTGCCTATTACAGGAATAGGGTGACATTCTTTCACTGCAGAACCTATTTGTATGGATAAGAAGCAGGTATCTCTTGACATTTTATGAGCTTTTGCCAATCAGAGTTGGGAGTACCATGTGGTTTGGTTTGCAACACTATCACTAATATCGAATTAGGCTAGCAGGATCCTCTTATATACATATAAATAGGAGACGGGGGTTGCAATTGTATCCTTCCCTTCAGGCAATGTACAAATGTCCTAGGCCAACCCTGTTTTTGTCTCTGGCAACTAAACACTTGCACATGAACACGGAGGCACCATGCAGTGCACAGCTTGCTATTTCACGCACTATTGCTATTGGGGTATATATTTATCTGCTCATAATCTATAAAACAATTATATTTTTCTAGCATACATGCAATGCCGTCACTCAATGAACATTTAAATCATTGAAGGACAGTCTCTTGCAGAATAATGCTATAAAAATATGGTGCTATGGATTGAACATAATGGTAACAGCGTTAAAATAGTAATCTTTTTTCTGTCCTAATAGAGATGGTGACTACAGTTACATCTCTCTGTTAATTTGATGGAAGCTGGATGAAATGTGGTTATGAGAGGATAGACTTGGATCATCTTAGGGCTTTTTGAATTGTCTAACCACAGATCCCATCTTTGAGACAGCAGGAAATGCAGGGCTAGAAGATAGATCTAAAGGGCTGATTCTAGCCAGGTCAATTATGGGAGCAGGCTGTATGTGTTAGAAACTTCTTCAGTTCAGCTGGGTGATGGAGTAATCTCAGGGGCTTCTATTTTTTTCTCATTAGTTGTAATTGATTATTTTTCTTTTTAAGGAAGCAAACAAAAGAAAGCAGCAACACCAAAGTGTAAACCTTTAAAAAAATATCCTAAGCACCTTCCCTCCATAAACCAGGCAAAATGAGGACTCCACTGATCTTGCATCCTGATACCTATAGGGCTGTTCACACTGTTGTAAACAGGCAACGACTATATACTTCGAATGTTCTTAAGGTGGATGTCTCCATGTGTAGCAAAGTAGAATAAATATATGTGACCATGATTTTTCCATCAACCCTTTTGTCTGTTCATCCCAAGGGCCATTACATAATATTGATAGGAAACATATTCTACAAATATGTAGAATTTGTATAGAAGTATATTTCAGATGAATTTCATTCTGGCAAGAGTTGTTAGGACTAGAATGAATGTTCTAGGAAGTAATTGGATTTCCTATCTAAAAATATTTGATCAGAGGCCGGAGAGACATTGCATTCTGTATTGCAGATCTTGCACAAGAGCCATGGTGGTGCAGTGGTTAGAGTGCAGTACTGCAGACTACTTCTGCTGACTGCTGGCTGCCAGCAGTTTGGCAGTTCAAGTCTTACCAGCTCAAGACTGACTCAACCTTCCATCCTTCCGAGGTGGGTAAAATGAGGACCCAAATTCTTGGGGGCAATATGCTGACTCTGTAAACCACTTAGAGAGGGCTGTAAACCACTGTGAAGCAGTATCTAAATCTAAGTGCTATTGCAATGACATCCTGGATCTTTGTCCTGTAATTACATATTCTCAGGGTATGGGATGGCCTAGATGACCTCTATGCCACAATCTTCATGTGCTTTCCAATGCCATGGTCTTTATGTGCATTCAGTATTCATCCAGGACTAGTAATAATAGTGCTGTTGTCAGAAACTGAGATTTTTGTCTCACACATTTTAACAACAAATCTTTTACCAGGGAAATTAAAACAGGACCTTGCCACTTTAACAAGGCCCATAGTTTGTGTTCCTTGGAGCTTTGTGGAATTAGTAAAGCAGCATGAAAGACTTGATTTTCATTTTATGTTGTGCTTGTGAGGCATTAACATGATGTTCTAACACTTGTAAATGAGCACAGCCCTCGCCTAATCTGTCATTTTAATGCCTTATAGATTTTATTTCACTGTGTGTTGTACCAGATTTTCAATAATAATAATCAACTGCTTTATTGTTCTTTTGCAGAAATTAAATTTTGGTAGTGAGTGTGCAACTGATAAAAGATGTTGCTTGAGGAAACAAAAAAATAAATATGATGAATCATAAAAGTTGGAGGGAGGGAGAGTTGTTCATATATGAGAGAGAATTACTGAACCAGTGCTAAATTCATCTGATTCACATATTGTCAACAGCTTAATAACTCTTGGGAAGGACTTAGCTGGAGTAATCTCTCTGTTTGCATCAGCATCTGCGTTCGCAGACCTGCTTCCCGGTGGACAAAAAAGATACATCCTGTTGACATATTTAAAGATATATATGTATATGCAAGAATAACAAGTACCTTGGGAAATTATGCGATTTTTCTTTCTTGCACCTTAGGAAAAAATGAAAAAAAAACAACCTTTCTTCTACTTGAATCATACTGGCAATCTTGGAAGCTTGTTTTCACAAATGCTTAATTTAATAACTTATAATCTTGCTTTATGTGCCAAATGTTTGTTCTTCGGAGTTGTTGTCTGTTTATGGTTCATTTTCTCAATATGAATTAATGGAACAGAAGCCTACGTGGAGTCATTCAATTTTTCTTGATATGAGGAAAGAGCTTGCTGTTGGTAAATAAGAAGAATAAGAATAATGAGAAAAACATTGGATCAAAGTTGCCTAGTCTAATATGTTTCCAACTGGACCAACAAATTGTTTCCAGAACAAGAAATTCACTTGTTCCAGATTGGTTCTCCCCCAAAACCCTGAAAACATGCTATTGCAGGCTACTTATGACATTGATAGGAAATTTTCTCTGCCTTTTCTCAAAGTCAGGAAAAAAATGAAAAAGGTTTTGAGAGGTTAATACCCCCTCGTTTAGAAGGAAATTCTATAAATCAATTATGCATGGTATTAAAAGACATTTTAATCTGTCCTGAGCCCTTTCAAAGCCATACCTTTAGCTGGCCTAGATTTTAAATATGAAAAGTAAAAGGAACTAAATTATCACATTATTCAAAAAGTAATGCATCCATATCTTTTCCACCTCCTTCTGTAGACAGTTTGATAATGCCATCCAAACTGTGTCCATCAGTGTTATTTATCCTGGCCCCTGACACGTAGAATTGGATCCAGACCTCAAAATCTTGGAGATTACCACTGCTGGAAGGTCATGGTCAGTGGTGGGATTCAAATAATTTAACAACCAGTTCACCCAGGGTGAGTTTGGCTGTGGTGGGAGGTGTCCACCAGCTGTGGCCTTTCCCTGTCCTCCAGCTCCACTGCACATGTGGGATGAGCCTCCTGCAATGGCCAACCTGACCCTGGGTGAAGCAGTCATTAAATTATACACATACCCCGCTATCAAAGTGGATCCTGGATTCTGCACTGCACTGTGGAGAAATAGGCAATGGAGTATTCGGCACAAGGGAAAGAGGAGGAGCAGGGAGAAGAAAGAGGGAAATCAGCCTTCTCCTTCCCTCATGCCAGCCTCTCCATTGCCCATTTCTGCACTGCAGTGAAGTGCCCAGGATCCACTTTGATAGCAGGGTGGGTGGGTAATTTAACAACTAGTTCACCTGAACCGGTGTGACCGGCTAAATCCCACCACTGGACATGGTGAATTCCTTAAGTTGTTTTCTGAGATCATGGTATGTATACCACTATAACATTAGGTCTTTCAACATATAGAGCCAATCCAAACTATCATAATATTGTTGATGATATCTAAAGTTACTGAGCGATCTATGACAATAATCAAAATTCACAGCATTCTTTCTCCTGATATTAAACTTTGACTGATAGGTGAATCTGGGAAAATGACCTTTTCAGTAACAGTTAGCTACCTGAAGGAATGGTAAAAAATTCTGAAGATATTAAAGGAATCAGATCACTTTGTAAGGCATAAGTAACCCGGTGAATTCATTACATTAAAGAATGGCCACCAACTTGGAGAGCTTTAAAAGGAATTGGTTAATTAATTATCAGTGAATTTTAATTATGATTTCAGTATCTGAACAGTAAATATTCTGACCCATTTTGCTAGAGGACATATGTCAATACAGGTAGTCCTCATTTAGTGACTAATCACCATTACAATTATGGTTAAAAAGTAACTTTTTGACCAATCTTCATATTTATAACCCTTGTAGATTTATAAAGCAATGGAAAACTGAAGTAAGATCCTAAGCACAGTCACAGTTTCACATGGTGACCTCTTTGCTTAATAACAAGTTGCCAGTCACAATTCTGGTCACTAGATGAGGACTGTCTGATTTTTGTTAATGGTATGTGTGCTTTCCTTATATTTTTCTGATTGTTTACTGTGAAATCAGAACATTAGATTCATTAAAGATGTTTCAGCATGACAGTTTTATTTTTCTCATTGGCCTTCAAGAATATGGCCCACTTTCATGCCTGGTTTAAGACAAACTGGGGAAACAATATTATTTCAATGGGTAGTTTTGAATTCCAGGTATGTCAAATATGCCTTTCAACTGGATGATGTTTTAAAATTGCTTCTATGTTATTGCCCTGATTTATTTTGTTATTTTATTCTATTGGATATTTACCTCAGAATATGCTATGATATGAAAGGAACTAATGTGTACTTTCTTCTCCTTATATTCCCAATCTGTGTTAAGATAGACCAGGAATGTGCTCTCCATTCCCTATGCAAATGTTAAAAATACTAACTTCAAAACTCTGCAAATCTGTTGAAACCAATGTATCTGTGCCCTCTGATGAACATACATAAGGTATATAAGCCTCATAAAATCTGAAGTCAATCTTACAAAGTGCCAAAATATAAAGGTTTTGTTTCTTTGTTAAAATGCATTTTTTTTTGGCCTTAAACTTTTGGACTTGTCTTGTCCTTTTAGTAATCAAAATGTGGAGAACACCTGCTTAATGTGGAAAATGGCTGGAGGAAAATCTGAAATGTAACTCATCCGAAGTAAAAATGTAGTCTGGTCCACTGGACACTAGATCCTGAGGCTAGAAGGACGGTCCTCCTGTGTTCTAATCTGACTTCTGCCAGTGGCATGCTGTGTGCCCTCAGGGAAGTTGCATGAAATCCCTCACTTGTCATATTGGGATAATAATGCTTTCCTAACCAATAGGGAGGTTGTGAGAATTAATGCGCAGCATACAAATGGCCATATTAAGCATTAGGTATCAAGTAATGTCAGTTCCAGAAACAGTTTCATAGCAGTAATTATATGGACAATTACATTCCACACTCACTGCCACAGGTCTCTTGCAAAACTGCTTTCAGGGTTCAGCAGAGTGGGACTTCTTAGGTCACTTTTTTCTCTCGATATAAGTGGGAATAATAAAGCAGAAGGTGGCTTTGTGCAGCAACTTTGGAACGGCCAAATATATTTCTTGGGCTTATTGAACGAGGAGGAAGAGGAGGAGGAGGAGGAGGAGGAGGAGGAGGAGGAGGAGGAGGAGGAGGAGGAGGAGGAGGAGGAGGAGGAGGAGGAGGAGATTTTAAACAAAAGTCCTACATTGGCAATCAGAGGCTGTGAAACTCTATAATGCAGCAGCTAACCAAAATGACAAACCAATCCATGGAAATCCACTCCCTTTAAACAAATCCAAGAATTTCAGTTGGACTGAGGCTAGCAAGAATTAAATTGATCACCCACCACCAATTGTTACATTTCAGTTTCAGTGGCACTCAGGGCTGGAATTCTGCAAGAACATGAATCAGCCCTCCTGCCCACAACCTTGCTAGATACTAACCCAGCCATAGTTCGAATCCCTGAAAGATTGTGCTCTAATATCTTTCCTAATACTTAGACAGTGATCCAGCTCTGAGGCATACCAAGAAAGTGCTGGAGATCTTTCAGGCAGGGTACGTGCTCTGCCTGTTGAGGCATAACAGGACCACATTGTGGAGGTAGACATGCCCCACATATATAAGCCCTTAAAATTTCTGAAATAATTTGTCCTCTCCCTTTCCCAGGGAAATTAGGGACCATGGCATAGGAACTTCTGGCAAAACTGATATGCATGTTGGATTTGAGGAAGAAATAATCTGAAGACATGGTGTGAATCCAGCCAATATAATTTACAGATCATGATTTCTATTTCCATGCATTGCTAATGTATTAATTAGCTGGTTAATTTATTTAGTAAACCATATCCATATCCATGTTTTATCCAGTCAGAATATGTCTTCAATATTGAGAGGGAGAATAGGTTTGGTGAAGTTCTCTTTGAAGGCTTTCTCTCAATGCCTACAGTCCCTAATAGCAGAGCTACACTTAAAATAAATAATAAATAGCCTGCATTTTAGTCTCTGAGAGCCATTTGGAAAGTATCCGAGTAAAACCACAAGGACATTGGTATAGGTAGTGCCATGCACACACTTTCCTGTTTTCTTCTTGTGTGGTTGATTTAAATTTGATTTTGGGCATTTCACCCTTTTGCAATTCTTGCACTGTACAGTAGATGTTTTTTTGTGAAAAATGCTCTAAACAAATTAAAATATCTGATACTTAAGAGTTATAATGCTTCTATATATAGAGTTTCCATTTAAGCTATTTATCTTACCCATTACACTTTATTATATCTCATCAGAAACCTTCCCTGCTAACCCATTCATAGCAATCTCTAAAGAATTACTTTGAGAAGACAGATGTAATATTAATTACTTAGGGACGCAGTGGCTTAGTGCTAAGATGTTGAGCTTGTCGACCAGAAAGGTTGGCAGTTAGAATCCCTAGCACCACCTAACAGAGTGAGCTCCTGTTACTTGTCCCAGCTTCTGCCAACCTAGCAGTTCGAAAGCATATAAAAATACAAGTAGAAAAATAGAAGCCACCTTTGGTGGGAAGGTAACAGAGTTCTATGCACCTTTGGCATTTAGTCATACCGGCCACATGACCATGGAGATGTCTTCGGACAGTGCTGGTTCTTCAGCTTTGAAACGGAAATGAGCACCGCCCCCTAGAGTCGCGAATGACTAGCACATATGTGCGAGGGAAACCTTTACCTTTAATATTAATTATGAATGTCTCAGTATTAAACAAGTCTTATTCAGGCATTTGCCTGCTTTGTGAAATTACAAGTGGGGATAGGGCATGGAGGTGTGTACTAGATCTACTCCAGAGTCCAGAGTCTACTCCAGAGTCCATTTGAGTTTATTGTTTCTGAGTTTATGTAAAAAAAGGTGATTTTGAGTGTGTTTAGGTATAAATATGATTGAAAGTACCGCTTGATGTTCTTTGCTGCTTGCCTGGCTATCCCAAGGGCAATCATTTTGCATCTCACCCCTCTTGCCTCCTCAACCCATTCAGGTTGGGAGTAGATCATACATGAACCACATATGGAGGGACCCTTCAGGAAGGATGAATGGCACTTTAAATCTTTATGTGTTGGGAAAAATACCTGGCCAGGACTTACAGTTTTGTTCACTGCCAAATAATTGCATGTGCCTGATGGAAAACAGCCAGAGACAGAACAAAATTCAATTACCTTGCAAGTTTTGATAAGGATTTGACTGGGGACCCAGGGACACATTTGTGAATACATCCCATATGTTGATAGTTTTACTTTAACTACCACTGACATCTATTTTTCTCTCTTTTCTCTTCTCTCTCTGTAGCAAGGGAGAAACACCGGCACCCAGGTAAGCATATGTAGCTGTCCTGCTTGGATAAGCATTTATTTTTTATTATGTTTATGTTTAAATATATAAGGATCATTAGGAGGACAAGGTGACACCACCAGGTAATTTGATTGCCTCCAGGCACTTCACCACTGACACCTGGTGTTGAATTCCAATTGGAAATGACCTAAATTACTGCAAATGCCTGGAGTTCATGGACTGGCAGGCCGAATTCTGGGGAGCGCTCTAAACTATTGGATTAGCATGCATTTTTTTTTTTGGAAACCATTGCTTTATTTTTTTGACTCAGTTTAGTCATTATCAGAAGAGTGGAGTCATGATCCATCCCTTAACCTCTAGGACACTGGTTGTTGCTTTCTTTAGGGGTGGGAAAGAAAGGATAAATTGTTTGAGATATATTTTCAAAATTTTGAAACTTTAGGATTTATTTATTTATTTATTTATTTATTTAGTCAAGTGTGTATAAGATAATAGATATAAGTACATACAAGATCATGGATACATGAATGGATACAAATAAATGGGGTAGTTAGGCAGGGATGGTAGGCATGTTGGTGCGCTTCTGCACGCCCCTTACAGACCTCTTAGGAATGGGGTGAGGTCAACAGTAGACAGTCTAAGGTTCAAGTTGTGGGGGTTTGGGGAAGAAACCATTGAGTCAGGTAATGCATTCCAGGCATTGACCACTCTGTTGCTGAAGTCATATTTTCTGCAATTGAGTTTGGTACTGTTTACCTTAAGTTTGTATCTATTGTGTGCTCATGTATTGTTGTGGTTGAAGCTGAAGTAGTCATTGACAGGTAGAACATTGTAGTAGATAATTGTATATACTATGTTTAGGTCAGACCGAAGGCGGCGTAGTTCTAAGTTGTCTAAGCCCAACATTTCAAGTTTGGTGGCATAAGGCATTCTGTTCAAGCAGTGGAACAGAATGCAGTACTTCTTCTCATGAAATATCTCTGGACTTGCTCAATTGTATTAATGTCTGGTATGCAGGTTCCAGACAGATGAGCTGTATTCGAGAATTGGTCTAGCAAATGTTTTGTATGCTCTGGTTAGTAACTTTTTCCCCCTTTTGCTAAACCGGACATGGGTGTGGCTAGTGCATGATGCATCTGGCCCATGGGCCATGATTTTGACAGCCTTGTTCTAAAATATATTTAACAATGAAAAAAGCCATTGCTTCACACAGCATGTTAAGCCTCCACAAATAAGGAAGGTGAACAAACTATTTAGTATTTACTTTCTACGTAAACAACTTTTAAGCTAACCATTTTTAACAGTAGTACTTTCCACCCCTAGACAATCAAAATCATAGCTTTTCACTCACAAAAATGAGTAATATAGTGTAAAATATATAATAAAATAAAGTATTTTGCATGTTTAATGTGAAAAATAATCTCAAGCAAAATTTATTGCTGTTAACAAAGGATGTCTGGTTGGAGACTTGAAGCTTCCAAGGACAAGAATTAACTCTGAGCACCTTTCATTTGATAAAACCACAGAGAGAATAGATCTTTGAAGGGTTTGAGTAACTCTTCATATATCAGCAACCTTGTACATACCTCACTTTAAAAACATGGTCCCTCAAAATCTGTGAAGGCCAATTTCAGTGGCCAGTTTTGAAGAAATATTTTCTGTAACGCTTTCTAGGTATGTTGAACCATGAATTTTATCCCATTTTCCAAGCAAAATGCTTACTGTATTTGGCAGATGAGGTACTGATAAATCACCTCTATTCTGTAAGATTACACATTATCATACTGTAGAAAGAGTTTTTAAAGATGTCTATTTTTAAATGTATGGCCATTTAATATTTTACTATGAAAGACCCCCTACATGAAATTGTTTTGAATCAGGATCAGGGATAAAGAAATGGAAAGATACAATAGAATTAGTCACATAAAATGGATTTGAAAACATTATATTTGTACGGCTAATATTATGCATTGTTACACAAATTGGAGAGAAAGTAGCAAGATTTTTGTTTGTAAGAGTAATATGGAGATAAGACCCCACGAATCAAAAACAGAAATAGGCACTTGATTCTTCTAACTCATATGTATTGATTTTCCCATAAAACATATTCCCCAGATTATTTTTAGATTTTTTTTCCAGGTAAGTTCTGAAATGGGGAATGAGGTAGCTGTACAAGTGGGTGTATAAAAACAAATAAGCTCATACTGTTGATACTGATAATAATATTCAGTGGTTAAGCGCCAATCTGTCATCTAGTGATCACTAGATCTGTACATTCTGCAAGGTCCAGGGAAAGGATACCACTGCTTGAATATGTTGTAGATAGGTGGTACATTAGAATTCCTGCATGCTCTTAAATGCCTTTCAAAGACAGAACTTGAAGCACTGCACAACAGTGTCTTCCAAAGACATTCAGTATTCAGCTGTACAATGCAGGTTATATTCCTGATGATGTAATGAGAATTGCAGATTTCTAGAAGAATTGCATATTTCTTTCCGCAAGTTTACCTTAGTAGCTGTAGCGAGGCGAAAAGGCAAAGTAAGTAACTTACATTACATTTAAAGGTTTGAAATTCTTTTAATAAAGAGAAATTGTATTACAAGTCTTTGCCAGTTTTAGTAAAAAATATCCTCAGATATACAAAAGTAATGACAATGGTCATGAGGAAGATAAGTGCTGTAAAGACATTATTTCTATGTGAGGAAACCTAGAAGGTACCTTAGTGAGAATAGAAACAACCTTACCTTTTCCATTTGTAGTACATAATAATTATTCTGCGTTCTCCCTTCCCCCTTCTTTTAAAGGACTTTCCCCATGGTTCTTTGGGTTTAATAGCTAGCTTGATGATAGGAGGACTGGGCTGTTGACACATTAAAGTCGCTTTGAGCTCTGGGAAGCAATCATGTTTAATTAACCCAACTTAAGCCTTACTTTCTCCATAGGTTAATGGGATCACTTTGGTGACCTTGAATGGTCAAGGCCTCAATTTTATATCCCTTCTGAAACAAAATGGAAAAATAGGAAAGAAATAATCTATTTCAACTATCCTTCCCTCTTCAAACCTGAAGAGAAACCTCAGGTGTCTGTTGTTTGTATTAATATGGTAGACATATATGTATGTATGTATGTATGTATGTATGTATGTATGTGTATGTGTATGTGTATGTGTATGTGTATGTGTATGTGTATATGTATATGTATGTGTATATGTATATGTATAATTGTAATTACAGTAATAAACAATATTGTTTAATGTACAACATTTGCATAGTTCTCTATGGGAAAGAGCTTCAAATAGTTGTGTTTTCATCATCACTTGCTACATTCAAAATCCTTTTGTGTGATGAAGGACCTTGCAACATAATCAACTATTGGGGAACTGGAAGCTTACAAATAGGTTTATGGGAAGACTGAAGGTCTTTTTAGCCAATGATGACTTGTATAACCTTTGTTGCAACATTTCCAGATAAAGCTCAATATTTTTCCTAAAGGTTCCCTTAGGAAGAAATGTTTCTGTAATGTGCTTTCTTAGGAGGATGGTAACTCAAAAAACTAGCTTACCTATGCTCTGAAATCATTGTCTGAAGACTTTCTAGATCTGTATAAGTACAACTTAAGCATGTTGAAGAAATTTAATTAGTGTGTTTTATTCTGGAATACAGAATGTGACACTCAGGAAAGTTGAATAGGTTCATTTTTTGTTCTGAGCTATTGGGAGTTTCCTAGAGTCTGTTCAGTTTATCTGAGTTAATAGTGAAGTGCAGAACATCCCCAAATGGGGAAATTTGCTCCAGTTCAAAGCTGACTTCAGAGCTGTCACATCACAAGTAATTGGTTCATTCTGAGAGCCATGTTGGCTTTTTCTGGTTCTATGCCAGGTTTTTTGAGACCAGAGCAATACTGCTCTGTTTTAGGAAGCAGTTCAGCTTACAGCAGCATGTTTTCCCATTCATGAGAACCACCATTGTCTCTGTCCCTCCCTTCTGTTCTCTCCACTTCCACTGGAGGAGGCTAGTAGTTTCACACTTTGACAGTTTAAAGTTTAATAACATTTATATGCCGCCCAATCCCGTAGGACTCCGGGCGGCTAACAATACAAATAAATCAAAAGGAAGAGAAGGAAAGAAAAGATAGATTTAAAAACACACCATGCACTCCATTCCAAGTGGGGCTGGACCATATTTTGGGGTCAACAGCCCCAGGCCTGCCAGAACAGCCAGGTTTTAGTGGCTTTACGGAAGGCCGAGAGAGTGGGAAGGATCCGGATCTCTGCGTGGAGATCATTCCACAGGGCACAAGATTGGCAAATGAAAACACAGCTGTTCTGGAGCACCATCAATGGGTCTACCACACTCCATGTGAAGTGTTCATCCAAGAATGGAGCCAAGGTGGCGCAGTGGTTAGGGTGCAGTACTGCAGGCCACTTCAGCTGACTGTTATCTGCAGTTCAGCGATTCTAATCTCACCGGCTCAAGGTTGACTCAGCCTTCCATCCTTCCGAGGTAAGTGAAATGAGGACCCAGACTGTGGGGGCGATATGCTGACTCTGTAAACTGCTTAGAGAGGGCTGAAAGCCCTATGAAGCGGTATACAAGTCTAACTGCTATTGCTAATGTTTCCCCAAGATTCTGTAGTGAGTAATAGGCCAATCAGAATGGGCTGGGTTCTCTTAAGGCAAAAATCTGGAACATTTGGTAGATTCAATATTTTATGTGGGAAGAACATTTGCATAAACAACACAAAATAGTAGTCCTTAAAGCAAAGTGAGGTTGAACTTCCTTTTTGATCCCCTAGAGCCTTGTCCAGGAAAGTAGAATGCTTTTGTTTTTACAGGGTGGCAATTCAATTAATCTGTCTAATGTGGCTACTGTCTTTTGATTCTGCCACAAAAAATTAAAATGCAGGCCAGGAACTAACTCCTGCAGGAAGAGTGCTGCCATCAAATACATCTATACAAGTATAAATGTTCCAAAAGTAAAGAGTACTAATCAAGAGACACAAAGCATATACCACATAATAAATTTTGCCTTCAATTTATTTGTCTAGTATTACAAAGCTGAGGAGATATTAATTAATATAGTTAAAGAGCACCCATAATTTATAATTAACTGGCGAGCCGTTTGTTGCAAACAGCTACTACTGAGTCTAATAGCTGGTAGAAAAATAACTAGAGTTGATTTGTCCCTCAGCAAATTAATAGAGTGCTTATCAATGACAGGGTTACATAAAACTGCTAAATAAATAATCATCAGTGAGTAAGAGTGAAGCAGATCTTTAACAAGCTTAATCTGAACCTCTTGACATTGGCAGACTATGAAGAGATTAAATGCTAAGGGAGGGAACAGTGTGCTGTGTATAAGTGTAAGAATGCAGTAAGAACTGTGAGAGATTGAATTCTATTGGTATAATGGGAAATAAGGAAATATTATTTTTGCAAAAATAGAATGAAATATTATTATCCTTATAGTTAGAGTAGAAATTATCAAAGATATATCAAAAGGATGTCAAACTAGAATTAATCAGAGGACAATCAACAGTCCATTTCTTGTTCTGAAAACACATGGCAATAGACATTCCTGACAGAACTGATGTCCAAATTCTGGGCTTCTCCTTTGATTGTATTAATCAGTTTCTACATGTCATTGCTGAAAAAAATATTAATATCTTTGAAAATATTTAGTACACAGAGAATGAAAGCTAGGTACATATCCAATTAATTGTATGTCCTGTTTAGTTGTGTAAGCCATCAACAAATATTTCTTCTGAGTCTTCTTTGAAATAATACTTCCTATAGGTACTGTATCTCAACAAATAACTTTTCAATAAATAATATTGAATCACACTCAAATAAACTCTTGTGACTTACTTTTCTATCTTATATGTAGCACTTCACCTACCATATTTTGTGGAGTATAAGACACATCAGAGTATAAGACACAGCAAGGTTTTGAAGAGGAAATTTTTTTTAAAGGTTTTGCACGCTGCAAACCTCCCAAAAACAGCCCGTTTATCGTGAAAATGGACCCAGTTTTTTTTCCAAAAAGGGCATGAATAGCCCTTAGGAGGCTTGTAGAGTGATCCTGGGTGGTTGGGGGGGGGGCAAAAACAAGCAAAAAACAGCTCATTTTTCACAAAAAACGGCCTTTTTTGTCAAAAAAAAGGGCATGTATAGCCTTTAGGAAGCTTATAGAGTGCTGCTGGGGGCAGGGGGGCAAACAATCAGGCCATTTTTCACTCATTTCTGCCCTCCCCAACCCCCAGGAGCTCTCTGAAAGGCTTCTAAAAGAAATGCATGACCATTTTGGTGAAGGGGGTGGAGTTTCAGGAGGCCAAAAATGCTATATTCAGTGTATAAGATGCACCCATATTTTCACCCTCTTTTTTGAGGGAAAAAGGTGCCTCTTATACTCCGAAAAATACCGGTAATTTCAGGCAGCATTCAGCACAAATTGATTTTTTTGTCACTGAAGGTCACTGTTGCTTTCTGGAACATCTCCCTGGGAATTCGTTCTTCATCCTCTTATTGCATGTTGATATGTAAATGGAAAAAAAATGAGATCTGGGACACAATACAAAAATATTTATGTTCCAATAAAGGATAACATTTGTAGCTCAGAATTGGAATGAGAGGTCCGTGGTGTTCTCTAAGCTTGCTTGTTTTCTTGCAGATGTTTCATTATCTTCACTAAGTAACATCATCACTGCTAATGCACCAAGGACACCTCAATGCCATACCAATGTGTTCATTCATCATTGTATTCCTATTGACTATCCTTATGGACTAATAGCTCTAAGTGGGAATGCTCTGCCATTGTAGTAATACTAGTTCCACCATCAACTTGAGTGAGATAAAGATTTCACTATACATCAGTTTCATCAAGTGCGGGACATCTTGAAATTATTTACTTTCAAAATGAATAAGGCATACATCTGGAAGTTACCTAGTAAAATTAAATCATCTGGGGATTTCTTGTTGACATCACAGTTCTTTCAACTTGATCTGCAGATGCATCATCGATATTAGGCTCTTATTACACAACTAATTGTCAGGACCATATCTCAGTGCTGGGTAACAGAAATATGAATATGTGAAATGATACAGAAAACACTAAAAGTAAAACATAGCTACAATGTAAGCAAAGAGGTTCTCTAGAAATGTGTAATTACAGACTGAAGGTAAAGGATTATCACCTGTTTATTTAATTGTTGCTCATTGTGACTACCCAAGATTCAAAGAGCTCAGGGTCTCCTTATGAGAGTCATATTTTTTCCTGCTTAAATGAAGCTTTTGCTTATTGTTATTAAAAAAAAACTCCCTTTGATCCAAAAACAGTGAAAAATTATTAACCAGGCTCAAGTCATTTTCGGCTAAGGTATAAAAATGCAGTTCATCGCTCCAAATACAAATGAAAGATACATTGGGACCCATTTCAATCAGGCTTTAGGTCAAGAAAGAGACTAGTGTGGCCATCTCGGTAGAAAACATGGGTAGGGTAGGAACTGGATAAGGAGAGTAGAATTGCACTGTTTCTCTTGTACCTCTAGCCAGTTTTCATCATCATTAACTATGATATTTCTTGGAAAATCGTGAGGTTTGTGGGAGCAGTCTTGTCTAAAAATAGTGCCGAGAGGGTATTATTTCAATCCTGGATGTTGATTTTTCCATCACTGAAGGTTTATCTAGATTGTAATGTCTTGCAAGGTCATCCAAAGCTCTGACAGTTTGATGCCAAAAATACTTACAATATTCGGCTTTATTGCTCCTTGCTCCAAGGAGCAACCAACTAGTTGATTTTCTTGATCATTCTCGAAAGTAGATAGTGGGTGGAATGAGAGTGAACAACTGAAATTAACCCCAAATAAGAAATATATGTTCTGGGTCAATTGGAAACTAAATTTAAGTACTGGAGTTATATTTCTTTGTCACCTCCTGCTGTTTCTGAATCTCCAGGTGGCAGTGGTGGCAAAGGAATGCATTTGCACAATCATAACTAGCATGGCAGTGATGAGGTATATTTAACATTGCTGTTTCTGATCCTTAATATTAGGAAACAATATTGCTCTCTGCTTGGTTACTTCATGGTTATCTCCTTTCTTGATGGGGAAGGACTGCACAGCAATGGAGAAAAGATTGTCCTGTAGTTTTTCCTTACCTACATCGCATAAACAACCCCATCTGTGTCAAACATCTCCATATATCTTTCATACCTCCAGGAGGAGGCATTTACAAGTGAACTAAGAGAACTGGAGGAAGTTCATTTTTTTCCAGCAGTTGGAAATGGCTGAAATGAGTTAAATATTGCTTATTTATGAAGAAAATTGAAATTTTGCTATTGAAGCTGAAGTTGAATTATTTAGAGCTGAGGTGGCGCAGTGGTTAGGGTGCAGTACTGCAGGCCACTTCAGCTGATTGTTATCTGCAGTTCAGCGGTTCAAATCTCACCAGCTCAAGGTTGACTCAGCCTTCCATCCTTCCGAGGTGGGTGAAATGAGGACCCAGACTGTGGGGGCAATTTGCTGACTCAATTTGCTAAAAATCTGTAAACCGCTTACAGAGGGCTGCAAGCCCTATGAAGCAGTATATAAGTCAAATAAATAAACAAACAAACAAACAAACAAACAAACAAACAAACAAACAAACAAACAAATAAATAAATAAATAAATATGCTGAAAAGCTGGGAAACAGCACCCAAGATAGGTTTGTCTAAAGTTGAAGTTACAGTCTTGCATGTATCCAATAACTAATATCCTGTCCCAAAGCCTAGGAGAAGAGCAAGGATTTTGTGGTCTTCCAAAAATCCAATAAAGTCAGTGCCATCCACATCATTGGGGGACTCCCAAAGATGCTTTATCCAAAGGGCAACTGGACTTTCTTGGTTTTTTTTAAATGTTTCACTTCTCATCCAAGAAGCTTCTTTAGAAGTGAAATTTAAAAAAAAAATCCAGTTGCCTTTTGTAAAAAAAGACCTTTGGGACAATCATGACCTAGATAATTGAGACTCTTCATAGACATATCTGGGGGAGATTCCACATGACAAGCAACATGATATGCTTCCTGACTAACTCACTGAGGGAATATGGAGAGTGCCCATTCTGTCAGGTCTGGTGGGAAGCACGAGGAACAAGTATTCCCATAACAAACCTGGTCCCATACCATGTAGGTATTAAAGGTAATAACCAGTACTTTGAATTGGACCCATTATCATAGCAGTTGTGTTACATGGGCATTCTGCGCTGTGCATGTACCACTGCATGTACCATTGCATGTACCACTGCATTCTACACCATTCTGAACCATCTGAATGTTCCTTAAAGAGAGTCCCATGTAGGCCATTACAACAGTCAAGAGAGGTGACTAAGTTTTGAGTAACAGTAAG
This sequence comes from Thamnophis sirtalis, assembly GCF_051295495.1. Classification (NCBI taxonomy): domain Eukaryota; kingdom Metazoa; phylum Chordata; class Lepidosauria; order Squamata; family Natricidae; genus Thamnophis; species Thamnophis sirtalis. The sequence continues at coordinate 30,266,825 of NW_028261386.1, read as the reverse complement.
CAGTTGTTCCTACTTTAAGAACATACACAATGGGCACATGTGATGCTTATGTGTGAAGGTGTTCAAGCTGCCACATGCTCCTTGAATGGGAGCCATGAGTTCTGGAGAACCCTCAGATTCATGTCACCAATTCTGATGAAGAAGTACAAAATGTAGTTACCCAACTTAACAACAAAGCAAAAACAAAAAAACAACAACAGAAAAACAGGAAACTGTCCATATATATTACATATTAATCAAATGTCAGATTTCTAAATCTATTGGGACAGAAGGGAGTTATAAAGATTATCTAACATTACAAATATAAGATCTATGTCACAGAGAAGATGCATGTTGGTAGATAGATTTTCTCCATGTTGATTTATCCGTAACATATTCTTTCTGGTCTCCCAGTGGTGCACCCATCACCTTACAACTGAGTTTGGCCACTTCCATTTCTCATCTTTCCTTCCACCTTTCTCAGCATTAGAGACCTTTCTAGACACCTGGATTTTTGTATAATGTATATGAAGTAGGAAAAATTGAGCCTGGTCAATGTTATGCCTTGAGTGAGGACTGTGGGTTGATTTGTTTTATTAACAACTGGTTTATTTTCCTGGCAGCCCATAATATTCCAAACAGTTTTCTGCAACACCAAAGTTTGAAGGCTTCAAGCAAAATTCCTTTGCATCACTTGCAAACTGCTTCTGAGGACTTAAGAATTAAAAATTGCAGTGGTGTGAGAGTGTTAAGAAATCATTTTTAAAAAGCATTTTGGAAAAATATACTTCAAATTAGTGACATCATTTCAGTATGAAAACTGAAAATAGATAACATTCAGTGCAGCCCTAAATAAAATAAAAATTGAAATAGAAAATCTGAGATGTAAAAATTCTAAGAATGCTGAGGTATGAATGCTGTATGCTTTTTAATGTTATCAATGGTGGCTTAGAAGCTCATTTACTAATAATGACTGCATATCTCATTAAATTGTTTCTTTCATTATTCCACAGGTAGAAATGTGTAATTTGACGATTGTTACATCAATTATACTTAAAAAGCTCATTAAAACCCTGAAATATTATCTCCTGTAGCTAGGGAACTTAAAGGGGAATGCACTAATTAGAAAAAGAACAAACTCATGTAATATCATCATTTTGAATGGATGTCTTATATATTCTTAATGCAAAACTAACATCAAAAGTGTAAATCAGATATATAGATCTACCATACTTAATTTTTTCCCTAATTATGTTTTACTTTCAGAAAGTATTCTGATCATTGTAATTAAATAATGCATAATGTAATAAAAATAGAGAACATTATTATTGCATAGGCAATTGAATATTGGGCTTTCTTTGTTATTTGTTAGATTTATTTATGCACACAATTTATTATGGGCAATATGTATCAAATGTTAAAATACTGATACAATTATATCAACTCAAAAGAGGTAATAAAATGTGACATCACCCTGTTGATAAAAAGAGGACGATTTGAATTTCTAGTTGAAATTTAGCATTTGAATTTGCTAGGTTGCATTGTTTTTTATGAGGAAAATGTATCAACACTTTTGACTTTTCCATTAGTAAAGTCACAATTTCAGCATCCTTTAGTACTGATAACAAGCCCTGCTTATGGAGAAAGAATCAAAGGTGACACAGTGCACAAGGTCACTGTTTGCATTGATTTTATGCCATGTATACAACTCCCTGGTTTTATTGTTAATTACATAATATGTTAATTTACTAAGCTGGTTTAAGTGAAATGGAGACACATGAAGAGAATTATATTTAAACCAGTTATAGCTTGTTTATTATTTTTATATTATAATTTTATAATCTGTAACATTTAAAGCATGGAAAAGGGAATTAAGGAACTAAATAGTAAATGTGCACCAATGTCCAGAAGCGTATTGGTGATTTGCAGGAGGTAGAGGGAGGTAATTTGGAACAGATTTTCATTACCTTGAAGTACTGCAGTAATGGTGCAGCAGCTGGAGGAAAAAAAAACTGTTTATATACTATAAATTGGAAGATGAGATAGAACTCCAATGACTGACAGATCAGTCCTCAAATTGGAGCAATCTTCAAGTTCAAATATCATTGGTTGACTCAAGCATGGCACCTGGTGGAATGGGGACTATCATGGAGGTGGCAACAAATATTTTTTTTTCTTTTTGTTAGAGGTGCTTCCTTACTATTGGCCAGAGTTTTGGCTTAAAGAGTTGTTTGACAGTCTTTACCGAGATGCATGGAGTCAGCTGACATGTCACAGAAACTGGTTTATTTTATAGAGAAGAACAGAGAATTCATAAATTGTACTTTTACCTCAGCCCACCAGCTCTACCACATTCATCATTTCTTACCAATGTAACTTTCTTTTGCACAGAAAACTCAGTCAATCTGTCTAAAATTATGAATATGTGTTCTCCATCACTGAGACTACAACTTTGCAAATTTCATCACATTCTATCTTAAAACAAGAAGTTATAGATGCACTATTGGATATATGTTTCTATGTGTTTCTGTGTGTGTGTGTGTGTATGTATATGTATATGTATATGTATATATATGTATGTTATGCTTGTGCTGATAAATAAATAAAGGAAGACTAGTATAGATCTATTTCAAGCTATTTAGCTCTCATCAGCTAGCCATACCCTTGCTGGGAATCGAACCTGTGCTCTATTGCCTCTTAGGCAGATGTGTTAACCAGAGCTCGACTCCTTATCAGTCACACTTCCATTCTCTGTCCTTCGGCTCGTCACAAGAGACCATCCAGACAGAAACCCAATATTTTTTACTGTTGCCTTTTTGTTACATTTGTTATGTTTGTGCTGATAAATAAATGGCTCAATGGTTAACACATCTGCCTAAGAGGCAATAGAGCACAGGTTCGATTCCCAGCAAGGGTATGGCTAGCTGATGAGAGCTAAATAGCTTGAAATAGATCTATACTAGTCTCCCTTTATTTATTTATCAGCACAAACATAACAAATGTAACAAAAAGGCAACAGTAAAAAATATTCAGTTTCTGTCTGGATGGTCTCTTATGATGAGCCGAAGGACAGAGAATGGAAGTGTGACCTTCCTCCCATATTTGGGCATACCAGGGGTTGTGACTTTAAATATATATATATATATATGTGTATATATATATATATACTCTCTTTCTATCCATTTTTGTGAAATTTAGCAGGTTTTGTTTTTTCCTCAGCTGAAAATTTAACGTACAGATTTCTAAATCTCTTTTCTCTAAAGATACGTTGTAAAAAAGCATTTTAATTCATATTAAGATTTGCAATGCAAAATTTAGGCCTGAATGACAGGCCTAAAAATGTAAGCAATAAAGCCTCATTTTTTAAAAAAGAATAAAATCTTAGAGGAAAAGCAAAAAAATATTCCTTTTCTATCTCGTGTTGTGTATCTGTTAGATTAAACCAGGTAAAATGTATAAGAATTCCTTTCTAATCCCTTCTCAAATTGAACTTCTGCTCTGAAACCTTTTTCTCAGCCAAGTCTCCATGCTTGAGTGCAAATAATGCAAATGTGCCTTTGAAATAAATATACCTTTCCTCCTTTGTGCACACATAATCACAGAGCATGCAGACCCAGCAATTAAGAGAAATATCAGAGATGGATTCGGCCCGGTTCAGCCAAACCAGTAGTAGTATTTTGGCCTGGGTTGCAGCACCAGCAACGACCCAGGCTGGCCACGTCCCCAAACTGCTTCCCTGATTGCCACTGCCGTTGTCGGCATGTTGTTTAGTAGTGTGTGGTTGTGTGCAGTTCACTGTCGATTATTCTGCACGTGCCCAAAGAACAATTTACATTGAACTGCACATGCACACATAGCGAACCGGGAGTAAAAATGGGTGCAACCCACCTCTGAGTAATATGTTATGATAGTAACCAATCAGATTTGGAGAGATGTTGAAGGTAGGTGCCATGATTTTTCATCCATGATATAAATAATGGATAAGCAACCTAAGACCAGGCAGATTGACAGCTCAGGAGCCATGACTGCCCAAGTACATACAACCCCTTCCTTTTACTGGAAAGAAGAAGGTTTTCTTCTCTCTCAGTGACCCAATATTTGGGCTGCTGGTGTCCAGGAATGAATCTCTCTTTTTTCCAGCAATGCTGAAGAGCCATTGAGAAGAAGGTGGAGGCTTCCTCTCTCCCACTGATTCTTTGCCATAGTTATCCTATAGGTGTAGGGTATTTTGAATCAGCTCAGTATCCAGAACATGTGATTTGATGCTTAAGGTTGTGCTTTAGGACATGGGAGGTAATGGTTGGGTCAGATGACCAATGGCAAAAGCAGGAAAGGTGCTACATACTTTTGCACCCATAGATTGACCCCAAAAATGTGAATGGCTGTACATATTTCATTTACAAAATAAATGGAAATGAATATTTGATGCTGCTATAAACTGATGAAAGCTGAGTGCTTTAATTTCTTCCTGCTATTTAAAAATGTGATTTAAAAAATGAAATAGTGTGTTTTTGATATATTGCAGCAAATGTAACTGGACTGAACAGACCACCTGCATTACATATCAATTGCTCAGTATAGGGAAATTAACACAATGTCTCAGAGCCAATACCCTCCTTGCAAGATGCCAGTGATGTGACATTTTTATTTGCAGACAGAAATCTCTAGTGAAATATAATAGGAGGGAGGGACATAAAAAGGCATATAATTGAATAGTTAATTAGAATTATAATTTAATTTTTAAAATTAAGGCTTCCTGTTTATATATAGCTTCCTGTTACTAAGATAACAAGACAAAATTATGAATTGACAACTCATAGTGCAATCCAAGAATGAAGAACAGGGAAAATCTGGTGTGGCTGGGGCCAATTTAATTCCTAACAACTGACAGGATCATGCCAGCAAACCATGAAGAGAATATGACAATGATTATTTATGCTATTTTTTTCAAGATTCTTTTGGGATGTTCCCTTCCCATTATTCCAAAAGAGAGATTAATAAAGAATATCTGCTCTGAGATGGTTTAACCCAATGTAGAATAGAATAGAATAGAATAACAGAGTTGGAAGCGACCTTGGAGATCTTCTAGTCCAACTCCCTACTTAGGCAGGATATCCTACACCACTTCAGACAAATGGTTATTCAATATCTTCTAAAAAACTTCCAGTGCTGGAGCATTTACAACTTCTGGAGGCAAGTTGTTCCTCTATTAATTGTTCTAACTATCAGGACATTTCTGGTTAGTTCTAAGTTGCTTCTCTCCTTGATTACTTTCCACCCATTGCTTCTTGTCCTGCCCTCAGGTGCTTTGGAGAATAGCTTAACTCCCTCTTCTTTGTGGCAGTCCCTGAGATATTGGAACACTGCTATCATGTCATCCCTAGTCCTTTTTATCCTCAGACTAAACATACCCTCTTCTAGAAACCATTCATTATATGTTTTAGCCAGTGATGGATTCCGGATCCTGTTCCAACTGGTACAGTTGGAATGGGCCCGGCGTTGTTCACATGGATGCACACAGTGCGTGTCTATGTCTTGCCGTCCAGTGACGCCTCTGCGAGCCTCCGGCGTGGAAGCGCTGAAGACTTTAAAGACAGGTAAGGAGCATGGGCGGGCAGGTGGGCCCTCCTGAGCACCTTACCGGAATGGTACCCGGTGTTCTGGGCAGGGTCCGGTACACCCATATGGGGGCATACCGCCTGCAACTCACCAGTGGTTTTAGCTTCCAATCCGTAATCATCTTTGTTGCTCTTCTCTGCAGTCTTCTAGAGACTCAACATCTTTTTTAAATCAATGCAACCAAAACTGAATGCAAAATTCCAAGTGTGACCTTATCAAGGGAATATAAAGTGGTATTAACACTTCATGGGACCTTCATTCTATCCCTCTGTTTATGCAGAACAAAACTGTGTTGGCTTTTTTGGCAGCTGCAGCACACTGCTGGCTCATATTTAAGTGATTGTCCACTAGGACTCCAAGATTCTTCTCACAGTCACCACTATTGAGCAAGGTACCACCTATACTGTACCTGTGTATTTTGTTTTTCTTGCCTAAATGTACTTTTTTCACTATTGAATTTCATTTTGTTAGTTGCCCAATGTTCAAGTCTGAGTTGAGGAAATGGAAATTCTATAACCTGAAGTGTCAACCAAATCATCTATGAAGATTCTCAGTCATCCAGGTCATGGTTGTCTCAAAGGTGCTTTTTCAAAAGGCAAATCATAGTCCAATTGCTTTTTGAAAGAGCACCTTTGAGACATCATCCAAATTGCTAACTCTAGAATCCTGTTTTAGTTCCTCCATCTTCAGGCTTTCCATGTCAAAGGCACTATTTCTGAACTCCTAAGGTTCCTAAGCAAGAACTTTCATCAGGTGAAACCTTGTTTGTAATTCCATTACAATTGATACCTACATGATGTCCTTCTAAGGGCCACAGATTGAAGCATAAGCTTATCATTGTTAGATTCCCTCTTGCTTAGATCATATGCTTTCTCTTGTTTCTGTATATGGCTCTCTCTCTCTCTCTCTCTCTCTCTCTCTCTCTCTCTCTCTCTCTCTCTCTCTCTCTCCCTCCCTCCCTCCCTCCCTCCCTCCCTCTCTCCTCCCCTCTCTCTCTGTGCATGTGTGCGTAAGGCCTCTTCTGCATATTTCAAACCAATATGGTCCTGAACTTTGTTTTGCTGATTGGGCCCATAATAGTTGCTGATGTTGTACATTATTTTAGGTCTCTTTCATAGACAATTTTTATCAAGTGGAATCCATTCTACTATATAACTACCTTGGAACCTCAGAGGAGGGAAAATGGTATCCTTAGGCATATTAAGGCTAAATGATGGAAAGAGGGTATAAACCTAGGGATGAAATTACCCTAATATTTTTCTCCCTAGTATTGGCTTCTCCTGTGATTAATTCTGCTGGCTTTCTGGTTTAATGTCTAAAATTAGAGTTTATAAATTCATTGTTATGTTGGGGTATTTCTTATAAATATGAGTTTAGCTAAGGCTCATTGTCTCCCTGGCTTGAGGAAACAAAATAATATCAACTTCAGACAACTGCACTCATGCTGAAATACATCCAAACCAGATTCTTGGTGATTCTCCAGCACAGCATTTCGGTTCTGGAAACAAAGGCAAGTGAATTTGGATACACAAACATCCCACTCCCAATGCCAGATGGAGAAAATTGGCTAAGTATTGTGTCTGCTTCAAAGGTCTAACTCTGTAAGGATTAAGTCCTGGTGGTACAGTGGTTAGAATGCAATACTTCAAGTTAACTCTGCCCACCACTTGGAGTTTGATCCTGGCCAGCTCAAGATTGACTCAGCCTTCCATCCTTCTGAGGTCTATAAAATAAGGTTGTTGGGGTCAATATGCTGACACTCTAAACTGCTCAGAGAGTGCTGTAAAGTACCATGCAGCAGTATGTAAGTGTAAGTGCTATTGCTATTGAAAGGAGAATTCTAATCTAATTGCCTGATGTGGTACCACTATCATAAATGTTCACTGTAGAATAATACATTTAACAAATTGCTAGGTGGTCATTTTCAGAACTGAAGTAAACTTATGGAAAAGGTACAAATTTGTCAAATATTCAACATAGGAGACATCTACATTCACAATGGAGGAACTTAAAATAGTACATTTGTTGCAGCTTTAAATGGTTCTGTGGTCAACCTGACTCTCCTCTGTTTAATAGTAGAAAACCTGATAACCCACAAATTCATTATTTCTTTCTCGACCACTCACTGGCACATGTGCACTCCACCTATGCATACATTATTGATGATGATGGCATTGCACAATTTGAACCCCATGTAAAGCAGTACTGGTACTGAAAATGATTTGTTTGCTGTAGGAGGCATCTCTCACACTAAGAAAATAGCTTATTTAGTCAGAAAGGTGACAGTTAAGCAGAAGTGTGTGTGTGTGTGTGTGTGTGTGCGTGCGCGTGCGCACATGTGCACACACACATCTTCTTGGGGACTTTTCTCTCTCCCCCCTCCCCCCCCCAATCTCCCTTTCTACCCTACCATACTGGCTGTCCATCACAGTTGTTATGAATGCAGGCACAGAGAGCCCGCAGGGGATCCTAGTTATTTACACTCTTTTTTTCAGGCAACGAAGCTGTTATAATCATTTGCTGTCAACTTTGTGCTGACATTGAATTTTACTTTGTGAACTGAGATGTATGTGTATGTGTTTCTCTCTGTGTGTATGGGAATGCACAACCATATAACACATAAATGTGCAGTTGGAATTGGAGATTTAGGAGTCTGAGTTGACCAACGAATAGATATTTGAGATTTCTGAATTTGGGGACAGCAAGATGTATTAGTCTTCCTTCCTTCCTTCCTTCCTTCCTTCCTTCCTTCCTTCCTTCCTTCCTTCCTTCCTTCCTTCCTTGGCTTACAGATTTGTTCTGCTTTATGTCACTGCATTCTGATTTTTAAAAAGTATGTATTTTTATCTCTTCACCTGTTCCCTTCCATCCCACAAATAAAACCTGTAGTGTAGGATTTCCTGCTTAAGCAGGGGGTTGGACTAGAAAACCTCCAAGGTCCCTTCCAAGTCTGTTAAATTAAAAAAAAGTGCATTTCTTTCTACTTTCCAAGAAGTTCCTCTGTTTCTGAGGCTGCTATGACCGAGCTTTTATGAGAACCATAGGCTTCATTGTGGGATATAGGGCCAGTTTGACCAGAATCAGGTACACTGAAATGTATTGCCTGGGAAACTACACAAAAGATTGAAGCCTGACTTAAATACTTTCACAAGCAGATCCAGTATGAAGTTAATCACGTTGCTGTAAATATGATTAAGTCTGGATTTCATCCAAGGAATTTAAGGAGCCTGAAAATTGCCGAAGCTGCTGGAGCTTGGCTAATCCCAAGGAACTGCAATTTGAACCTAGTTAGCACATGGATGGGAGACCACCATCCTAGAAAAAGGAAGGCAATGCCAAGGAATTTGGTAATGTTGCCAAGAAAACTAGTGGGCATGTCTCTAAAATCAATACAAGCTGAACTTGACATGAGGGAGACCTGACCATTAACATCATTGACTTAAGGGTTCTTTTCATTGGTGGAAAAGAATTTAATTCAGTAGAGCAGAATGCATCATCTAAAATCTGAGGATCATGTGGTTTCTTAGTAGGTTTACAAAAGCCCTGCAACAAAAGCTCTCACCATATTACAACACTTACTAATACCGGTACATATTGGGGTAACTACTGTATGCAGCAATCATGTCAAATGCATTTAAATTGATAAAATGTAAATCAATCTTACTTGCTTTGTCAGATGTCTATGGAGATTCTCAGTCATCCAGGTCATAATTGTCCCAAAGGTGCTTTTTCAAGGGGCAACTGGAGATTCTGATTTTTCTTTGAAGACATTTCGCTTCTCATCCAAGAAGCTTCTTCAGGTTCAGAGCTGAAGAAGCTTCTTGGATGAGAAGTGAAATATCTTCAAAGAAAAACCAGAAACTCCAGTTGCCTCTTGAAAAAGCACCTTTGGAATTGCTTTTTTAGAGCTCAAAGTAGTTTTGGGATTGCAGAGCCTGGCTCGCCACTCAAAAGCTAAGTGTGGGTTTTGCACTAAAAAATGTATAATTTATAAATGTAGTTGAAGAAAAATTTAAACAGAACTATGCTGAAGAAGCAGAAAAATAAAAAAAGACTGTCTATCTAGCTAAGCCACCATTTAAAGGATTTCCAATCAACTAGGTTCAGGTGAAGAAGACTTCTGTGGATGATTTCACTCATACCAGGCACTTTCTTATGTGAATGAAAGAAAAAAGATTATGTTAGTCAATCAATCTCAACCAAGACAATTATTTTGAAACCCTTGCCTAGGTGCTCTGTCATGATTTGGATGATCACATAGCTCCAGAAGACAATGGCAATGTCAACAGTCAACAGTCACTCTCTAGTTCATAGACTATTTGCCAATTTGTTTGAATAAGTCATAAAATAGTAGAATTAGCAGTGGCACAATCTGCAAGTAGACGTTACTGAGTTCAATCTATGGATCATTGGTCTGATTCAGCATTAGTCATATCAGCAATTTCAGTATGAAATTCTAGGTACCCTGGATAAGAACTAAGGGAACAGATAGGACAAAATGGTCTGACCCAGTTCTTGACTTGAAATGAATGTGATCGAGAAGCTTGTGTGCTTGGCCACTGTAATAAAGTAGACAAATAATTACCAAGCAAATCAAACACACTTACACCTCAGATGATTTTGAAATATTATCTATAATCGGGCACTTCTGTGGTAGGAGGAAAGGTTAATAAAGTAATTTAAAAAAGATTGTGTGGTGTATTACAGAAACAGAAGAAGACTGGCGGTCATAATTGTTAATCTCCTGAAACACCAGATCTCTACTGCATAAAGCATGTATTTTAGTTCAGCGCCTTATGGTGTATTCTACTTATTACTATATTATACTGGTTAATTGCCTTTTATATAAAAATAATAAAAAAATCTTATTTTAGCTTAAAAGTAATAAATAGAACCGATTAATTTTTTTTCCAGCAGAGAGTTTTTATAGAGGCTATTTTTTAAAAGTATGTAAATGTAAAATAAGTCTGTATTGTATATTGTCATATCAAAATCTACCAGAATAATCTGGTAATTGTTGGGAATGATTATCTCCATTTATCACATTATAGAGAGTGTTGTATTTGTATCAGAATAATGCAAATGCAGTTTCCCTCCTATGTTCTATGTTTATTTTCTATTTTCTCCATAGATAAATATCAGTTGGTTAATTCTGCTTTAGATTTGATGGCATCATTCAAAATAATAAGAATAGTAATATCATCTAGAAACAAGGAAGATCAAGGAAGCACTGGAAATAATAAAGCAAATAACAGCTACTGTATATCTAAGAATATCAGCAGATATGAAGCTCAAATTGCAAATTATACACAGAATCTCCAGTTTCAATCCAATCAGAAATGTTTCTACCATGAATGGAAAGACTGCACTGAATCAGTCAGCACTTGACAAGGAAGAAACCATGCAGTTCAGGGACAGAGGTGGCATAACTCAAAGAAATACAACAAAAATGCAGATTGATTAAAGAAGGTGGATAAGAGTAAAGAAGAAGCTGAAATGAAAGAACTTGTAACAACAGCATAAATGGTGGAGAAAAGGGCAAGGAAGATCAAGAATTGGTCAGCACCGGGTGAAGATGAATTGCATAGATTTCGGTTGAAACAACTGACTAGTCTACAATCACTTGTTGCCAAGGAGTTTAACAACATACTGGAATAAGGTGAAATGAAGAGTGGCTAAGATTTTACAAAACCTATCTGATAATGAAAGACCCAGCAAAAGGGGCAGCACCAGGGAACTCCAGGCCAATTACCTGCTTACTAAAAACTTTCAAATTGCTAAAAAAAAAAAAAATAGCAGGGAAAGCAGATAATAACAAGACCTGGAAATAGCTAAGAGCAGAAAGGTTGAACAAAGAGACAGAGGGTCTAATTCTGGCTCCACAAACCCAAGCCTTAAGAAATGAAATGCATACAAAGCCAGAGTTGAGAAGACAGCAAGAGGTAGCAAGAGTTGCCTCTGCAAGAAGCTGAAGATACACTGGGACACCTGATTAGCTGCTACAGAAAGATTGCACAGACTGACTACAAACAGTGGCATGACAAAGTAGCAATAATTGTACAATGGAACATCTGCAAGAAATATCATTTGCCTACAAGCAAGAATTGATGCAACCACAAAATACACAAAGTATGACAATGAAGACACTAAACTTCTTTGGGATCTTAGAATTCAAGCACTCACCATATAACATCCCAGACTTAACAACTGTCAATAAGAAAGACCAAAAAAAAGTCTGGATAATAGACATTGCAATACCTGGAGACAGCAGAAGAGAAGAAAAAGAACTGTAGTACATCACAAAACACCAAAATCTGCAAATAGAAGTAGAATGACTGGCAAAAGAAAGTGAAGGTATTACCAATGGTGATAAGTGCCTTGGGATAAAACCCCCAAACCTCTTGAACATTTGAACATCATTGGCATTGACAAAATCATCGGTCAATTGCAAAAGGAAGCTTTTCTTGGAAGTGTTTACATTCTGTGATGATACCTTTAACATCAACAAACATCTCTGTATCCCAGGTCCCTAGAAAGAACTCAATAGGTGGATAAAAATGCCAAATACAGATTAAAACTAGGGGTGACTTTGTGACCAAATGCAAGAATAATGCAACAATATAGGAAATCACTCTGTACAGTCAGTCTATGTTTGCATAATAAAAGAGGATGTTTTATTGTCCACAAGGAGTTTTCTGTCTCCCATTTATCATAGGAGAAATTACAGTTGAAAGAGGGAAAACATTTTCAAAAGCAAGTTGGCTACAATGTTTGAAAAACTGTTTCTAGGAACTCATCAAGGCAGCTTCAAAGCCTAGCTTTTGCTGTAATCTAAGTTGATGGTTATGGAGTTTGGTTTTCTATGATTGCATTTGTCTTCTGTAAGAAAAGTTGAAACTGATGCATTTGCCAAGAAAGAGCAAAAATACTGCAATAACCATCTGGACACCTATAACCAAAGCTGGATTCAGAAAAAAACTACAGATCAAGGCATACAACAATCCTGGATTTTTTTTTCTCTCTCTCTAATGTCTTTTTAAATTGTTTATTCAAATCTAGATCATCTCAGAACTAAGCAAATCTAGATGTATCTAGGAAGTAATTCAGGTTAAATCTTTAATAATGTGGCAACCTTGAAAATTATTACACTACTAATAAAATTATGTCCATCTTTTGAAAAAAAAAACTTTGTTCAGCTACTAATTATGTACAACAGGGATAGGGGAGCTTTTTGAAGCCATGGGCTTCATTTTTATTTTTAATATTGTTTTGGCTATCAATGTTTGCAAGGCATGTTGTGATGATGTCAACATTGTTAAATGAGAGGGGGAGATTATCTCTTTTTTCATTGGGGCAAAGAAACAATTAATGTTCCTGTTTTGCATATTACTTGAAGAGGACTGAACAAAATGTGATGCTGTTATTAGACCAATACTGATCCAGTGTTGTTAATGAAGCCTTCCCCAAAAACAGTAGTAACCCATTAGATTGCTCCGTCTACTACACACATTTGAATCTCAATGTAGTTCTCAAACTAAATGTTGATAGGGATGATATAGAACACATTTAAAAAGCCGTTAACATGCTGAACAAAGGAATTAAGTATTTTAAGTTGATGACACCTGAGATCTGTGAAATACTAGTAACTACCTGAAAGAATCTATCATCTATCTATCTATCTATCTATCTATCTATCTATCTATCTATCTATCTATCTATCTATCTATCTATCTATCTATCTATCATCTATCTATCTATCTATCTATCTATCTATCTATCTATCTATCTATTTATTTATATCTATCTATCTATCTATCTATCTATCTATCTATCATCTATCATCTATCTTTCTATCTTTCTTTCCCCTTCCTTCCTTCCTTCCTTCCTTCCTTCCTTCCTTCCTTCCTTCCTTCCTTCCTTCCTTTTCTTCTCCCTCTCCCTGTCCTCTTCTCTCCTCATGATCCCATAATAATATCATCTGATAGCAATTAATCCCTGTTTACAGATGGCTTTGTCTCATTCTTTTGGAATAAAGAAAACATGCTTTTACTGTTAGGCATTTTGTCTGAGCATCAATCAATGCTTTGATGCTTAATTGTCTTTTTGCCTTCTTCTTTCTCCCTCCTTCTCCCCTCTCTTCCCTAGTCCCACCTTTGGTAAAAGGGCATTGTTTTGAAATAAATGGGCTACAGAGAAAGTTTCAGAACAGTTGCTGATTTTGTTCTTATGCCTGCTATTTTGTATTCTAAGGTCATGGATCAAGGGCAACCCCATGCCTGTGCTGGGGACACAACTATCCATTTTGAGAGAAAGATGTAGGCATCTTTGGATGATCCTAATCCATTCAAAGAAGTCTATTATGTTCAAGCCTCAAGCTGTCTCAGCCCATACCAGTATTACCAAACTTAGATTTGTTTTTCCATTGACCATTCATTTTGGTCAAATGAAGAAAATACTCATATAGGTTTCTGTGGCTCTAGGGAAGAAATCAGTGATTGTCACATACCTTTTAACCTTCCTTCCTTCCTCTCTTTCTCTCTTTCTCTCCTTCTCTCTCTCTCTCTCTCTTTCTCTCCCTCCCACTCCCTCTCCCTCTCTATCTTTTCTTTCTTTCTTCTTTTTCTTTGTCTCTGAAACAATATGAAGAATGCAACAGAAATGTCATTTTTATTGCAGCTGTTTGTAAATTTGTAAGAAATTGACCAAAAGGAGCAATTTTAAAAGCAAAAAGATGTATGTAGTTATAGTTGTATAGATGCCAGGTACCAGATACTGTTTCCTAACTTCAAGGGACATTTGGTTACTAAGCTATGACTTTGTTAACACTTTGTTGGATGGGATGCAGGCATAATCCCACTCAGATAATTTCACTATTAAGGGCAGATTCTACTTCAAGAAGGAGTCAATTCTCTACAACTTTTTACGTTTTACATCTATCTCTCAGATAGAATTATAAAATGTGGTCTCCATTGACTTTGTTTTTGCCCAAATGGATCCCCTGACTGCATGTCTGAGGACTATTTTGGAAGAATAAAACATCTGAACTCCCATCAAATTTCATAAAAGAACAGTTGGGCTTGCTCAAAAGAACAAAAGCATGAGAAGGGTGAAATTCCAGGTAATCCATTTTTCTTTAGTCAGAGAAAAAATAAGCTAGTCACTACCTTCTTTTTCCAGTCTCCTCTCCAGTGGTAGCATTCCTTTTTTTTTTCCTACCAGGTTCTGTGGACGTGGCTTGGTGGGGTGTGTGTGTCATGTGACTGAGTGGGCATGGTCAGCCACTAATCCATGCCCACAGAACCTGTTAGGGAAAAAAGAATTTCTACCTCTCTACCTATTTTCTGCCCAGGCCTGGCCTAATCTGTCAAAGGCCACTTCCTGCATGCCACCTGCTCTCCCTTCGCCAGTCCCATTTCTGCTCCTTCAGAAACCCCTGCCCTAGCCCTGATTCCTCCCCCATGACCCCCTCTTTCTTCAGGCTTACCTTCCTCCCACAGCAGCTGGTCTGGACTCCAGAAGGCAAGCTTTCTTTTTTGGTGTGAGTGCGGGAAGCCTCCCAGTTGCCACCTCTTTGCCAGATACTTTCTGGCAGAGGCAGCTGCCTGGAGGCTGCTGAAAACTACCGGAGGTCTCAAACACACCAAAAAAGCCACTGCTGTCGTCACCCTGTTCTTTGAGCCGACCACACATGTGCATCCCATTGCCTGCTGTGCTGCTCTGCTCGGAGTTGCGCAGATGGTAGTGGTTCAACAAGACATCATCAAGGATAGCATCAAGACACTTACCAAGGGCAAACAACGGTGGAATTTTTTTAACACTCCTCTCACCCCCATATTATTGAAATTATGTTAACAGAACCACTGGGCTTTGTAATTCTTTGTTCTAGTAGACATACAAAAACAAAGTAATAATTTTGGTTGCTCTCCAAATGAAATTTCATAAAGCTTAAATTTTGGTTCTGCTCAATTTGGACAGAAATATTTACTTGAAGATCTACAAAATGACTCCCAGGAAGTCTGATTTAACTCAACTTTTAGAATCATATTCCTATTAGTTTCCCAAATAGAGGCAATAGATCCAGATCTCTTCAATTTCAACCATAATAGTTGCAATAAGTTCCATCCCATTATCTGTCCTTTGTTAGCAAGCACTAATATTGTTCAAACTGTTTTTAAAAGTATTTCCAACTGACTAAATAATAATTCCATATTTATTTTGAAACACTATGCTATATATCCTATATCTCTGATGGTGAACCTATGGCACACGTACCAGAGGTGGCATGCAGTGCCCTCTCTGTGGGCATGAGAGCCCCAGTTCAGCTCTGCCATACATGTGCACACACTCCCACTGGCCAGTCTCTGCTGTGCATGCATGGTGGTGGGCACATACAGAGTGTGCACACATATGTGGGGGGCATGCAGAGACCACATATACATGCGTGCGGGAGGGTCAAATTTGGGTGGCATGCATATCCATGGAGGCAGGGTACATGCATGGGGGCTGAGTGTGCATTCACTTTGTGCACTCGGTCTGGAAAATGTTAGCTATCACTGCCCTGTATTATAGCTGGTGAAAACAAACCGATAATAAACCAAAATGGCACATCCCCCAATAAACTATATTCATTTTTTTTAAATTACAATTTACATTTTACCTTGTAGTTGCACTAAAAGTATTGTTATCTTCTTGAAATCCTAGGGTTGTCAAAGGGAACAGTGGAACAGTGGAGAAAACTATCGCTTTGATGAATGGAATCCTACATAAACAAACATGTACAATGATAGCTGGAGAGAAACAATTGGCCATGTGTATTGAACTTCCGGAGTACTCATCTTCACAAATTCCAGCAGGCTGTGAATTCTGATTTATCCAGATATCCAGACCTGGATATCTGCGAGACCGTCTTCTGCCACATACCTCCCAATGGCCGATAAGATCTCACAGGATGGGCCTTCTCCGGGTGCCGTCTACCGGACAATGCCAGCTGGCGACTCCTTGGGGGAGGGCCTTCTATGTAGCTGCTCCGACCCTATGGAACAATCTACCCCCAGAGATCCACACCCTTCCCACTCTCTCGGCCTTCCGAAAGGCCACTAAATCCTGGTTATTCCGGCAGGTCTGGGGCTGTTGACCTCATGAATGAGGTCCAGCACCGCCTACATTGAGTGCATGACATGTTTTTTTTAATCTGTTCCCTCTTCCCTATTTTTAATTTTTATCTTTTTTTTAGAATTGTATTCTGTAAGCCGCCCAGAGTCATTTGGGATTGGGCGGCATATAAATTCATTAAATTTCAATTTCAATTTGTTTCCAAACTGGAACCAAGTGAAGGAGAATATATCATGGCTCCTCATTGATAATGAGGAGGCCAAACATTTACTCCAAGAGTAAAAGAGGAAATTACCATGTCTTTTTAACTGAAGAGCTGCACTCATTAAAGGTCACCCAGGTAGATCTGCACTTAAGGTACAGAAAGAGAATGCTAATTAATACTTGATCCCAAACCTATTTAAGGAGCTGTCCAAGGTGCTATCTGAATTTTGAAACCTGCCTTGACTTGACCTTTCTATTCCTTTCCTGACCTTTGGCTTATTTAGTCCCACCTTGCTCTGCTTGTTCAAAAGAGAATCTTTGACCCTGAACTGGAATACCTATCAGAATTGCTAAAGTCTCTAAAGCTACTGCTTGGAATAAAGCAAATTTGTCTCTTTTTAAAAAGAAAAAAAACTTTTCAGTCTTTGCAGAGTACAATTGAACACTTCACTATAGTTCACATATTTTTTTTCAATTCATTTACATCTTTCACTCTGCTCTATATTACTAATGTGACAAAATAACCTTGATATGACTCAATGCATAATTGGATCACAATTCTTTATGCATAGGTTGTTTTTTTCCCCTGGTATGTTTGTAGTTAGGTGGCATTGGTAAAACTCCATAAAATTAAATTTGATTTGGTACATTCATTTGCATCAGATTTGTTTTAGGTTATACAGTTTTAGGGAACATGTGAGCAGAACAGGAACATACTATGAAAAACAAATCTTGAAGCAGACATTGGAATGATCCTATGAAAACTGCTGCATTGTTGTTTCTGCAACATCTTATTATGTGTACCCACTTATCAATAATGTAGAGGAAGAATACTGATGGTACTCCAAATGTCAGGAAATTGCACTTGCTCCAACTCTGGAATTAATGTAGAGATTTCCCTTATTAAACTGGAATTTAAGAGGAATTGAATGCCAAGCACAGAGAATAATAAAGGAAAGACTCATGAAAAAATATTTCAACCTCAGTATATAGACACGTTGAAATAGTTGTGTCTGTTCATCCACAGAAAGCAATTTCTTTCTAGGAAATGTTCAGTTTGAAAGAGTCTTCAGCATGCAAAATAAAAATGGATGCAACAGATCTGAGTATATCAAAGTTTCACACATTCATGTATAAATTTACTTCTGTTCATTGTTTCCCTTAGAGATAGTCCTTGACATACAACAGCTGATTTAGTCACCATAAAAATTACAAAGATACTGAAAAAAGTGACTTATTTCTCACACTTACAATCTCTGCAGCATCCCCATAGCCACCTGATCAAAATTCAGGTGCTTGGCAACTGACTCATCTTTACGAGGGTTGCTGTGTCCTTAGGTCATGTGACTTTCTGGCAAACAAAATTAATGGGGAAACTAGATTCATGTAACAATCGTGTTACTAACTTGACAGCTGCAGTGATTCACTTAACAATTGTGGCAAGAAAGGGACAAAACCCACCTAACAAATATATGACTTAGTAACGAAGTTTGGGCTCAGTTGTGGTCATAAGCTGAGGACTAACTGTAATAGATTTTTTTCCCAAACTTCATGAAAATATTGTCTAAATATGTGCTTTATCCATGTTTTCCTCACAGATTTCCAAACATTTCCTCAGAATGCACCCCCAGACATTTAAAATTTAAAATCCATATTATTTTGGAGACATAGGATGGCTATAGCATCTTTTAGTGTGCACATTTGCAGGATGACACGGATCTGTCATTTCACTGCAAAAAAATATGAACACATGCAATACAAATTTAGGACTGGCATACAACACAAAACTCTTTCCCCACACACTTCACAGTAAAACATGAAGTGAAAGTGTTATATTTTCTCATTTCATTGTGTGAATCATTAGCATTGTTGTCTTTTTCCTGCTAGTTTTTCCTCACATGGTTTGGAAGAAATGAACTCTCTTTGTTAATCTTTCTTTTACACAGCCACCTGAGGGCAGCATGGTGCTCCACCTCAAAGCTGAAGTTTGGCTGAGACAAAGATCTAAGTCTTCTTCATCTAGCCTAGTTTGACTCTTGCCTGGCTTCAGGTCCCTCTTCAGGGATTTCCTCTCTTCAGATTTCAGTAAGCACAGAACAGGCTTTCTTTCGTCAATCTATGATTTCAGCTTCTTCCTTACCTGGGAAGCATTCTCTTATTTTGCATTTCCGTCTTGTAAAATTCACATCAGTTGCTCTCTGAACTGTTATAGCACCAGAGCCCTCTTTTTGTTATGTTAACACTTCACAGGTGTTTACAGAAAATGCAACTGTGGAATAAATATACACATATGCTTTTTAAGAAAAGGAAAGAGGGGGAAAAAGGAACACAAATGGCTTAACCCTGAAAATGACTTGAAAAACATCGAGACAATCGTGCATGGCATTCTTTAATATCCAGAAGAGAGAGAGAGACAGACAGAGAGAGAGAGAGAGAGAGAGGGAGGGAGGGAGGGAGGGAGGGAGGGAGGGAGAGAGAGAGACAGACAGACAGACATCACACCACACAGAATACCGGTGGTCCTTGACTTACAACAACAACTGAGCCCAAAATTTATGTTGCTAAGTGGGACAGTTGTTAAGTGAGATTTGCCCCACTTTATGAACTTTCTTGCCACAATTGTTAAGTGAATCACTGCAGCTATTAAGTTAGCAGCAAAGTTGCTAAGTGAATCTGGTTTCCCCATTAACTTTGCTTGTCAGAAGGTCCCAAAAAGGCTCCACATGACCAGGGATGAGCTTCAAAAATTGCAGCAACAGGTTCGCTGCTTCATTGCTGGTTGGACGTGGCCATGGTGGGCGTGGCCTAGTTGTCTTCCTGCACCACGGCAGGTAGGGGGGCATTTTTTTGCCCCCCACAGACTCTGGAGATTTTATTCTAACCTCCGGGAGGGAGAAAATTGCTTCCCCCAGGTTCCAGAGGCCCTTCCAGGAGGCTGGAAACAGACCCATTTCCAGACTTCCATGTTAAATATTCAATAGTTAGATTTGTGTATTCATTACATTCAAACCAGCAACAGCCTCTTGCGTCCTGATTGGCTGGGACGCAGCAGAGGCTGTTGCCGGCCACAGTTACTTACTAATTGGCCGAGACACTGACGTCAGCGGTTGCTGCCCAGTCCTCGGCCACTGATTGGTTGATCTAGTTGTATAAATACCTTGCCGTGCGGTTCCCCCTTTTGAATCGCTGTCACCTTCTTCTACTGTTTAAATAAAGCTGTTGCTGTTCGGAAACCCTGGCTGTCGCGTTCTCCTTCCACCAGAATACAAAATTCCAGACTTCTGGTAGGCCCATTTTCCCCCTCACCAAGCCTCCGTGCAGGTCCTGCACTTACCTGGCATGATGAATGGGCCACGTGGAGACTCCTAGGAGGGGTGTGGTGGGGTGGGAGGGCATGGCCAGCCAGGGGTGGCATTTGGGGGTTTGCTGAACTGGGAAGAATCCAAGCTAGAGGATCACCCAAACCTGTGCAAAAACCCCAGCAGCCCCACTTCTACACATGAAGCCAGGACACTGTAACCATCCTAAAGATGAGTCAGTGGCCAAGCATCTGAATTTTGATCATATGGCACTGGGAATGCTGCAGTGGTTGAAAATCAGTCATAAGTCACTTTTTTCAGGGATGTTGTAACTTCAAACGGTCACTAAAAAACTGTTGTAAATCAAGAACTACCTGTACTTTGGTTAAAAGTAGACTTTGACATCAGAGCACCTAGAGAGAATTTCTGGTCTCAGTATGTTTCCTATATTTCTGAAGCTGGAATCCCACATATATTCTGCTGGTTCACCCCGGATCAGGCGAACTGGTAGTGGTAGCGGTGGGAGGCTCTGCCCACCCATTCAGACATGCGCACACAAGAGAACCGGTAATGAAATAAATTGAAACTCACCACTGGTTCATGCAATATGCAAACGCCAGAGTATACAAAGACAAATTATGGGTTGTTTTTTTTTGCAGTACTCCCACCCAAACAATTGAAATTACATATTCTTCTGATTGCCTGGTTCATCCGATATGATGAGAGATGATTGAGTTCCTACCATGCACTGAACAACAGATGACCCTCCTCTATTTAAGTCCAGGCCAGCATGTTGTATAAATCTGACCAATATCTAAACCTGTCCATTTCTTTCACCTATCTCAGAAACAAATGTTCCTACAATCAGATCTATATTATAGCAGCTCAACTGGACAAAAGCTTACAGTAGGCTTATAATATTCTTTCTCTGTTTTTTTGGTCCTGCTTTTCCCAAAGATTGTGAACCCTTGATCTAGCCTCCCAAATCCCTCTCCTCCTGAAACACAGCAGGCTCCGAATGTGCCTTGCCATCACCTTTCAGCAGGTAAAATATGTTGTTACGGAAGGGATGTGTGGCAGGAATGCCGACAACAATTAACACATGCTACTCATTAACAAATGGAGATTACAACTGAGCTGAAATGGCAGGCTGCCATCAGCCAGATAGTTATGGGGGCAGTTGAATTCCTAATGAATGCGAACACTGGATTAGTAACGACATTCGACAGAACGCTGCCTGCTGCATTCTCTTACGACTTTCATTACCAAATTGAAAATCTGTGTAGATTTTCGGAAAATTACTTTTAAATGTAGCCAATCGCCTAGACAGCCAAGGCTTGATTTGCCAGCGAGGGAGGCCTGCTGTGAGATTTTAATGAAAGATCATAGTGGCCCTCCATGACCGCCAAAGAGCTATGGGCCCTGAAAGGCCTGGAATAATCTGTTTTACTTTTAATGGTAGCCATTTTATATTCATTAAGATCAAAATGCAGTTTTGCAGGCAAATTGCAAAGCTGTTCCACTCACAGCTTGAGAACCTGGGGGCCATACTGCTTTTTATCTTGTTCATAAGCAAATATGTAGTTAATATCTTTTAATATGCTTTGATGCTTGGTACCTTATGGGTACTTTGTATTGGAGGTTAGAAAGCCTTGTGTTTCCTTGGCAGTGTCAGCGACGAATGGAAGCCTTGGACTTTTATTTTCATAATGGCAAAAGAAATATGTCTTTCTTTCTTTCTTTCTTTCTTTCTTTCTTTCTTTCTTTCTTTCTTTCTTCCTTCCTTCCTTCCTTCCTTCCTTCCTTCTTTCTCTCTTTCTCTCTTTATTTCTCTCCCCCTTCCTTCCTTCCTTCCTTCTTTCCTTCCTTTCCTTTCCTTTCTTTCCTTTCCCTATCTCTCTCTCTCTTTCTCTCTCTTTCTCTCTCTCCCTCCCTCTTTTCCTCCCACCCCTCTCTCAGCAAACTGTAACAATAAGAAAAAGAGAATCTTAAGAAGTATTAGTCCAAGGTCTCAGGAAAATAATGATTTCACAACAGTCCGTCCATTGATAGTTTTCCCTATTGCTCTGTATTACTGCAATTTTAGTTAAATAACGGAAATATGAGAGTGTATCCAAAGAATTGGCATCTGGAAATTGTGTTCTTGCCCTCTCTGACAGCAGTGTAAACACTGCCATTCCAAATGATACGTATGTAGCAAGTTTCCCCTGCATTGGAAAAAGAAAGATGCTTCTGCAGTTACGAGTCAGGTAGTATCTTGCAGCTTAGATAAGATCAGAGTCAGTGTCACACAAAGGACGCTGGAGGACAAAGCACCAGATAAATGAAATCTAAAAATGGTGAAAAATAATCAGCTTCTCCTGATCAAGAGCTATTCTAGATATAGAAAGCCCACAAATTTGGTGCATCCCTCAGGGCTTATTCTCAGGAGGCAGAGGTTCTTCTCTGGGCCTCGGTATCAAGGGTGAAATTCAGCAGATTCTGACAGGTTCTGGAATACTGGTAGCGGAAATTTTGAGTAGTTTGGAGAACCAGCAAATACCTAGCTTGAGTGAAGAGGGAATGAAGATTTTGCAGTATCCTTCCCCTGCCATGATCACCAAGCCATGCCCACAGAACCAGTAGTAAAAAAAAACAACTTCTGGATTTTTATGAAGCCAGGAATTCATTCTCCTCTCTTAAAGAGGGTCATATGTTATCTTCTGAGGAGGAGAAAAGAAGAAGGAGAAGGAAGAACTCTTGAAGAATTTATCTCTGTTTTCCCCTTCTTAGATTTCTCCTTACTCTTACAACTGATCACCATGGTTAGAGCCTGGGACGAAGATGAGATTTTTGTTCAGATACAGCTTGCCTTTAAAAAAAAATTCTCTGCAGGTTGAAAGTAATATTTAAGTCACTCTGTTAAGTTCCTACTGAACTTCTCTGCTATGCCTATTGTTTTATAATGGCAGGGACCCTTTAATTACTTTTTAATGAATATGAACACCGAAACATGTAACAACCCCTTGGGATTTAGAGGTATTCATTACTTTTTATCAGCCAATGTTTCCATCCAATTCGGTGGCATGCTTACATTTGATCTTACACCAGAAGGATACTATATGCTACAAAACATATCCTACTACATTCACTCATTTGTATTCCCAAAAATAACAGGCGTAGCACTGAAGTTTTAATTTTTTCTTTACTTCCTTTCTTGCAGGATTGTAAACACTCAGCTGTTGCCCTTTGGTAGCATGTCAAGTCCTTAATTTTGGCAAACTGTTAAAAGAAACAATCTTCTCCCCATGAACAGCAGAGGGCCAGAGATGCAATATTTTTTTAACAATATTTTTTTATGTATAAATATTTTGAAAACAGTGTATTGTCTAAGCATGTCATTTTACTAAAAAAGCAACAGATATCATAATAATGATAATAATATACATAGTAATTATAGCAATATTAATAGTTATATTAGCCTATTTATGATCATGTTCATTATATTGGCATACCTATAGTCATAGCCAATGTTCATTTTTTACATGCACATAGCAATAATCTTTATTCATCTAACCTCTACCTCTTACATCTAACCATTGATAAAACCTATCCCATGTTGAGGAGTACTCCGCATCTCCTTTATCTTTTATTTTCAATGTCAGTCTATCCATCTCTGCACAATCCAATATTTTTCAAATGATGAGATGCAAGATTTATATGCAGCTGATGAGGCTGATCTCCATTTCAGTGGTGGGATTCAAATTTTTTACTACCGGTTCTGTGGGCCTGGCTTGGTGGATTTGGCAGGGGAAGGATACTGCAAAATCTCTATTCCCTCTCCACTCCAGGGGAAAGTTACTGCAAAATCCCAATTCCCACCAAATCAGCTGAGACTTGGGGGGGGGGCATAGAATAGATGTGGGTGGGGCCAGTCAGAGGTGGTATTTACCGGTCTTGGAACTATTCAAAATTTCCACTACAGGTTCTCCAGAACTGGTCAGAACCTACTGAATACCACTTCTGCTCCATATGCATATAAAGGCCAAACTCAAGTTGCCCCCAAATACTACCAAAAAGAACTTTAAAAATTTCCATAATACCATGGAGGAGCTCCAGGTTTGTTCCTAGCCAGAGGTCTATTTAAAGACACCAACTCCTGATGCTGTTGTGAAGTCTCCCACACTTATTTTTTTGGAACTAAACTGAAGAACTTGAGGCTTTTTTTGTGGGGAGGAGGAGTGGGTACATCTGGCAAGCATAAGGAATTTGATAACCTTCCCTCATCAGGTCTTTGGGTGAGCTGAAGATGTTTGGCCTGCCAAGGCAAAATTTAATGAGCTTCTAAAAACACTCAAAAGGCAGACTTAAATGTGTGCATGGGCAGGCAGCCAGGATGATGGGGGGGGGGGGTGGATTGGTAACCAGTCTGTGTTTGATTTGAAGCTCTCTGTGTGTCTGTGTGTGTGTGAGAGAGAGCGAGAGCGAGGGAGGGAGAGGGACAGGAAGAGAGGTGTTTCAGGATGACAAAACCTATCTTTAAGGGAGGATAAAGTTAGTCAATTCTTCATTGGAGTGGACTTTTGGGGCCCTGAAGTTGACTTCAGAGCCAACAGTGTTCCTGCCTATTTGTCTTAAAAGCCAGAGAGAAAGGGAGACATGGAAATGGAAAGTTAATTAATTAATTTTAATTAGAAGTTTCACAGATCTCTTGCCAGATAGTTCTATCACATGTGATTATATAACAGGATTTGAAAGCTTTGATAGCATGGATTTGTGTTTTTACCTGTATGGGCACAGCCTAAAAGGTTAAATAGCACTTCCTCCTCACTGTTAGAAACACAGTTATGAATTAAATGACATGTTTTCAAATTTTTAAAATCAGTTTCCCAAAGATGAGTATCCTCAAAGTAGTAGATTTTGCTTTGGTCCTGTTTTTCCACTATCAACACTCCTTCCATCTAAGATTTCTGCAGTTCACAATTCCGCAATTACCTACCTTCATTCTTTATGTAACAAGTCATAGAAATAAGTTGAAACCCAGAAGCTGTTTTCTAAATATTGTCATTTATGCTTTGAGTTGTGATATTCTAAATATTTAGCTAAATATCATAGTATATAGTATATGTTACGGTATTAAAAGCAGACAAATATTCACTTCACTTTCAATTTAAGTACTGGGAGCCTGATCATCTTACAGAATAAGATTTGTGAGAGGCATAATTTGCCTAAAAGAGTATCTTTTAATGATTAGTTTATTTAAAACTGTTGATAATACTGTAGTAATGTAAATGTCATAAGGTAACAGCTCACTTTCTAAATGGCAATAATTTGGCCCCAGGACAAGAAAGAAATAAAGTTAGAGCTTTGGGAAAGGCTGAACCAATTAAAAATAGAGTATTTTAATATATATTCTGCAACACAC